>NC_053028.1:569495161-569717050 GCF_003073215.2 Triticum urartu
AAGCTTGTAGAAAGGATTTAAACCCACGACGCTGCAATCTTCATATTTACTGTTAACAAGAGTGCTCGCCATTTCAATGATGGCCTCTTCGGTCAGACGTAGTGGACTATGGCGTAGAGGGTCATCTGTTCCTCCGGTATAATTACACATCAAGCCGGGTCGGCGGCTTAGAGGGATGATCCGCCATGTGACCCAACAGCGGACTAAGTCAACGCCAGTTAAGCTGTTTCCCAGCAAAGCTTGAACCTTTTTGATCTTTGGCATAAGTTTCTTGCGTTCGGCGATATTCAGTTTATCAGGGAGGTTGTAGGTGGTGTCAAGACGCTCCACACGATAACCCAGCATCGGTTTTTCATCAGACGGTGAGGTGTCCTGGCAATAGAACCATGTTTGATTCCAGTCCTTGGGATGGCTCGGTAAAACTATTAGAGGGAAGATGGCATCTCCACTACAAAAAAATACACTTCCGTGATGATACGTGTTTGTCATAGTAGGTCGCGTTTTTTGTCATGCATGTACATCCACGACAAATTTATGACAGAATCAAGATAGTCATACCTGTGTTGTCGTAGAAGTGTTCCATGACATTACCAAAATTATCATCACGGAAGTGTCCACTTCCATGACGATAAATCGCGTGTCACAGAAGTGCTTTCGTCAAGGGTGACCGACACGTGGCATCCACCGTAACGGAATGCCGTTAAGCTATCGGGTCGGGTTTTGGATCCGATAACCCGTTAACAGCCCCGACCAATGAGAAATTTCCACGTGTAAAATTCTTATTGGCCGGACGAAACACGTGTCAGCTCGTCAGTGGGTTAGATAGGTGCCTATGATACGTCGACACGTGGCACGGCCCAACAGAGGCCCATTCTTTTGAAAAGGCCGGTCCGTTTGACTTGGTCAAAAGGTGGTGGGCCGACCCATGGAATGCCTGTTAACGGCCTGTTCGCATATAGCCCATTTACAGCCCGCTAACCCAAGGCCCGTTACGCCCTATCCGAATTAGGCCCAGTAGCGTCATCTGGGCCATCCAATATGATTCCAGCCCGTTTTCACTTCTGGCCCATGTATGGCCCATGACGTCTTTCAGCCCATATGAGGCCCTATGTAACTCTTGGCCTATTAACGGCCCATGGTGAAATTGGCCCGTAATGAACAGTGTATCGCTTTACACCCATTAACGGCCCGTGGTGAAACTGGCCCGTAATGAACAGTGTATCACTTTATACCCATTAACGGCCCATTATTCCATTGGGCCGTTTCCAGCCCATGTTATCTTTCGGCCTTCTCAGAGCCCATTTATTCTTGGGCTCATTTCCAGCATTCGTTTACTTACGGCCCGTTACTGTCATTGTCTGCTTGTGGGCCAAAGTCAGCCCATGGTTACAGTCGGCCCGTTTGTCGTCCGTTAATACATTGGGCCGTTTTCATAGCGTCATCAAATACGGCCTATTAACGATGGCCCATTATGGTCGGCCCATGAACGGACGATTCCAACTCTAGCCCATTTACGGCCATAATGCGGCCTGTTATTGGCCCATGTTTGGCTAATCGATCATACGGCCCGTATAAGGCCCATTGATGATACGACCCGTAGAAGGCCCATTGTTTCTACGGCCCGTAGAAGGCCTACTGTTTCTACGGCCCATAGAAGGCCTACTGTTTCTACGGCCCGTAGAAGGCCCACTATTTCTACGACCCGTAGGAGGCCCAGTGTCACTACAGTAAATATTAGCCCATGGTTATTGTGGCCTAGTTTTAAAAAATAGGTTATTGCAGCCACTAGTTAACCGTGGAAAAAGAACTGCAATGACTACAAGCAAACAAATAAACAAGACAACAAGGAAATAAATAAGCAAGCAACTAACGCTAGGCTATCATGGCTATTACACATATTACATCCACTGGGCATCAAAGTTCGCCATCAGTGCAAATATAGGGAACAAAGCAGCATATCATATACACTGGCCGTCAAAATTGGCCACCAGTGCAAATAAACGCGGCAGCAAAACAAGAGCATAACTAAAACAACTTCAGAAGAGCTCAAGAAACATTATCCTGGGTATCCACCATGCTGGCAATAAGCTTAGCAAGCTGATTAGCTTTGTCCTGTTTGGCGCTAAAATCCTCCAACACTTGTTGTTGCACCAGAAAGTATGCATCTAAATGCTCCAGGGACTTCTGCAGTCCTTCCGCTTCTTGTCGCAGCACAGCTGATCGATGTCTTTCAGCTTATAGTTGAGACTCAAGAAACCGAACTGATTCAGACAGTGAGTTTGAGTAGCTTGTGCAAGCGGTAGTGGCCAGTAACTCCAACACTAAACCAAGACAGGATGTGTCACTATCCTGAACCTTATCTGCATTACTTCCTTTACCGTTGCTTAATAAGGCACTCTTCCCCAATATCATGTCAGCATTCTAAAAGAAGAAACAAGCAGACACATAACAAGTTTAGCATGTACTAGTATATGAAACTCATTTCGGCGAACCAGTTCATTAGTAAGGTGGACAGGATTAAACTACCAAGTCTTCTATTGCCAAGTACTAGTACATAATAAAAGCATTAAACAAACATATATCTATGTCCTATGGTAGCAATGGAATCTTAAATTAGAATAGTTGTTCTTCAGGTTTAGGCACTTGTTCTACATGAACAGAGTACAGTAAGACGCAAGAATATAATACTTAAAAATAGAAAATGAGCTCATAGACCTTACCACATTCTTGGTTCGGGACCAGTACAGAACAAGGCATTCCCAGTCATCGTCTAGTAAATGTGTCTCAGGAGAATGTAAGGGAATTTGATGAGTTTCTTTGCCGGTGAAGTACGTTTTCTTCAGGTAATTCCGATACTGCCACCAAGCATTCTTGAAGATAGCAGAGGTATTAGCACAGGTTACCTCATCATGAGTTTCCAAATCGGTCCTTCTCTATAGAGAAAAATGGGAAAATTTGCTGTATTATAACCATCATGGAGGTAGGATGTATGGGACGAAGCAAAGTAATTGCCATGAATAACATTACTTACACATAACTCCTGGATAAACACCTGCAATTGGCATTTTCCTTCATCTTCGGTATAATATTTCCAAGATGGGAAGATACGCACATACGATTTAACAACATCAAATGCGATAGATGCTAAACTACGACTAGCTGGTTGTGCTTCCTTCATAGGAATAGGTGTACTAACTGGTGGAGTTGGGGTTCGCCATGATAGTACTGGCCCTTTGGGCACTGGAGCTGCCTTACTAACTGCTCTTGTTTGGGAGCTCTGTGGTGGAGATGGTGCTGTGTCAACAGGAACTGGGTTACTATCGGCTGGGGTTGGGGTTAGATTGGGTGAAGTTGGTTCTCTGTCCATCGTAGTAGGGGTACAATCTGCGAGAGTTTGGGTTATGTGTGGTAGGGCTGGTTCTTGTGCATGTACAACTGAGGTGCTATCTCCACCAAGAGGTAGCACTATTTTATTTGAAGACCGTGTTTTTAGTCCGCTAGATACTGGCATCACCCGCTCCAATTCAAATGGCTGATAAACAGGAAACATATTTGAATGTACAGACATTGTATGAGAGACAGATGCAATAGATAGTGTGGGAAAAAGAGGGCATGAAAAAGTTGACATGTATATTGTTTAACTAAAACGGATAGCATGACATAATTTCACATATATGATGTCTATCTAAACTGGATAGCATAGCATAACGTAATTCAAAGATATGATGAATAACTAAACATGATCGCATGACATAATTCACCTACATGTTATCTAAGTAATCAAGATCGCATCATTTAATTAACATATGTGATTTATATGCTAAACAGAGGGCATTCGATATGATATTTGAACTAAGAACATGGTGTTGAATATTGTGTATATGATGTCTAAACTATGCAATGCAAGACACCGTATGCATGATATGAGCAGTATAACCGTGCCAAGTTAGAGCATACACCTCGGTGGGGGAATAGGACTGGCCATCTGTCTCTGAATCCATCTCCGAGGAGCTATCGGGACCCAACAAGAGATCTGCTTCGACAGGTAGCACTGTCTGCTCTGAAGGCCTTGTTTTCACTCCAGATTTTTCCATCTCCCACCCAAATGGCTGATTCACAGGAAGAGTAGTTTAATGTACAAACATTATCGACAAATGGAAATGTAATGAAGAAATGGATGGGCAAGATACCATTTAAATATATGATGCTTGGTTAAACAGGATGGCACTGCACATTTCACATATATTATGGCTGGCTAAAAGACATGAGACTGCATAATTCCCATATATGATATAGAAACTAAACAGGTGGCATTACAGAACATGTCTAAACTAAGCAGATGACATATATGATGTCAAAAGTAGGCACTGCAAGGCAACATATGCATGATATGACTAACATCATCATGCCAAGGTAGAGCAAACACCTTGGGGGTAAATAGGAGTGGTCAGCGGCGTATGAATCCGCCTCAGAACAGATATCTTCCTCTGGATTACAATCTGGAGAGGGGTGGGGAGGGTTTGCCATTGAACCCACCATGGAGCGATGTCTGCACGACATTGTATTGCCGCGCAAAACTCTTCTCTTTTTCTCTACATGTTCAGCATGACTGTGTACAATATCTGACATGCATACGAAAAAATATGGTGAGATTATGTAAGGAGAGCATGCAGAAATTTAGAGTGATGGTAACAACCAGTGGATCGATGTTTTTCCGTTGAACCAAAATAGCCCTAATGGATTGACGTGAATGTATAGTAATAAGTGATGCAACAAGTGTACAACCTCTTTGCCGTAGTCATGTCGACCTCAGCATCATTGGGTTGGTCGCTGAAGCAGTTGAGGCAGAGGTGGCTGTCAGAGGTGTGGAGGAAGATTTGATGAATCTGTAGACGGCATCCAAGGCACTGCTCTGTTGTGATGGATCGTTCTGTCGTTGGAGCAGCTCCGGTGAGCCGTAAGACGTCAAGGCTGAAGCAGCACAAGACAGACATCGTCAATCTCAAGTGGGATTCTAATAGCATCTCCAATATATGATGTGAAATGGATGTAAAATTAACATCACCAAAAATCACTTGACTACAACAGATGAGGTAAAAACTATTGACTCTGAACTTAACTGTCGAAACCGAAATTTACTGTGGAATCTGAATGCTACTGTCGAAACTGAATGCAATGGTAGTAGAGAGGCACTTGACATGTAGTTTAGGGAGGGCCTGCAGTTCATCTTCAACCTGCACCCCCCTGAGCCGCCAGCCACCACCGGCCGAACCGCCGGCCCCAGCGCCGCCTCGCCGCCCCGAACAACTCGCCACCGCCGCCCCGGCCAGCCCTCTAGGCCCCCCGCCCCCACCCTGAACCCTAAGATAGATAGTGGGGTACCTCTCCGGCGAGCCCCCGTCCCCGATGCGGGTGGTTCTTCCTTAACTCCGGCGAGCCCCCCAACCCCTGAAAATCGACTGACCCAAAAGTCGATTCAGTCGACTGAAGTGTGGCTTAATCAGAGCAGAGCGGCAGCACGAGCGAGGGGGAGAGCAGCATCAGCAGCTGGGCGAGCGAGCGATCGAGCGAGAGCCGGAGCAGCAGCAGCAGATCCGGCTGGTATGGCCGCCGCCGCCGAAGGGGCTTCGCACTGGGGGAGAGCCACCGTTGAGATGTCGCCCGCGGCGCTGGCTTCAAGGTAGCCGCTCCATGGGGGTGCGGGATGGAGCACCGTCGGCGCCGGGAGGTCGAGTTAAGGAGAAGGTGCGATGCGATGAGGGTACAACCTCTTTGGTGGCGCCGAGTAGGCCTCGGCTTCGTCCGAGGAGTCGGTGAGGATGCTGCGGTTCTGGTGGAGCAGGTTAAGGTGGCGTTGTGGGGATGGAGCAGCCGCGATAGACGAGGAGATCATCGGAGCAGCTCCTTGGAGGTGGAGGACGGGGCGGCTGAACCGACGGGACGGCGAGATGGATGACGGATCCTCATCCGGGGAGGTGGACGAGGGACGTTGAGCTGTTGCGGTGGACGACGTCGTCGGGGAAGAGGCTCCGGCTGGGCAGCGGTGACATGGCGGACGGAGGAGGGTGGGGTTTCGCGGCTGGAGCGGAGAGGTTATGGCGGCCTGGGATTTTGAATGGCAAAAAGGGGGCGATGGGAGGGGGTGAAGCATGACTTAGGAATGCGCTTGTCCAAAATGTAGGGTGTGTTACAAAAGTACCCCCCACCGATTTGAACTAGCGGCCCTTTCGGCTTAGGGTTAGAAGGGGGATTTTGCGTGTCGGGATTTGGCAGCTGGAGGGAGTTTTCGCGCGTGTTGTAATTTCGGGATAGCAAGGCGCGGGTTGTGAAGGCGCCAGTTTTGGGAGCACGATATCTGAATTTTCGGGATATAACAAGATGCGGGTTGAATTTTAGGGACAAGCCTAACATGTAGTAATATTGTACTTGTACGTACCAAATCAATTCGCACTTCCCTCAACCAAAAAGAAAACGAAAAAAATAAAACTATTCACACCACCCAAAGAGAGAGTCTTGCCCCGTTTTACTATACAAATGCTATTCAAAGCTACTCCCTCCTTCCATCTATATAGGGCCTAATGCGTTTTTCGATGCTAACTTTGACCAAATATTAGAGCAATGATATATGACATGCAACTTACACAAAGCACACCGTTAAATTCGTCTGTGAAAGGTTCTTTCAATGATATAATTTTCACATTGTGCATGTCATGTACTATTAATCTTGTCAATAGTCAAAGGCGGTCTTAAAAATCTCATTACGCCCTATATAGATGGAAGGAGGGAGTATGAATCCATGTTATGTCCGATTAAATTTTTTCGCTTGTTGTATAATGCATGTAACCTACTCATACCAACATTTTAGTGCATTCCAAATGTCTATACTACTGCTGCAATTGGAACTAAATTTGAATTCGTTTCTCTATTTCAATAAGAATCTACAATCATGATTGTTGCCAACTTCAACCATCATAGTTTCCTTGCTATCCGCCAGATATAAATCAGACGGCCTATAATGCAGGATGGCAGGCACATCATCATCAACAACTCTGTTTTTTTATAAGAGTAAAGATAAAATATATTAAATGTAGTATACCATGTTCATAACCACACCATGTGTATCACCGTTATATATATTCACACATCCGTCGGTTTGAAACACTATGATAAATTCTTCAAATATCCGAATTCGCTTTTTATAATGAAGTATATATGATCTCTATTCGTCTTTTACACCCACACAACCCTCTTATCTTTGTAGCTAGCTCTAACTTTCTCTTGTGCATGCACACGCCCGCATCCCTCTCACCCTCCTTCAGCATTGTCTAGCTCCATCGCGCAAATTCGTCTTTTCACTTTAGGTCATTCACCCATGGTGTGTGTAGGCCCCCCAGCTCCTTCTTTACGGCACACATCGATCGATATGCCTCTCTAGCCAGGTGTGCCTAGCACAAACACAAGCTTCCCCTCTTCTCTTGTCACCGTCCATGCCTCACTCCCACCACTCTTTTCATCATTCTCGTACTCGCACACTCCTCCCCCTTGATTTAGTATGCCTCTCGTACCACCTCCTACATGCATCCCTCTCTCTCTATCCTTCTCCTCGTGCCTCATTTGCTTCTAACACACACATGCATGTATACCGATCGATCTCCCAACATATACCTAGATCGACTTTAACTACCCCCCATCGATCGACGTACCTCACAAGTTATGCCTCTCCTTTCTCTTACAAAGGGCGATTGATCTTCCTATGTAGTTACGTCTGCTTACCACAGCCACATCGTCCCCCCTCATCATTCGTGCATGCCTCCTAACCCGTCTCTCACACGCACGTGCACAGACAACAAGCAGCCATCTCCTCTCTTATTGATATTGCGGGCGTGCCCTCCGTTTGTCTAGCAAGCCTATCCCACCATTTGTTAGAAGCAACTCCACTACCACCCCCTCCAACACTCTAGCTCTGTCTCTCTCCCAACCTTATTCATCTCCTGCACATATGCATGGATGCCGATCGATCTCCCTTAATACACGAGGCAGATCGATCTCCTTAATACATGAGGTAGGCCTCTCTCCTCCTCCACACATATACCAGCCATTGTACCTCTATAGTTAATTGGGCCTCCCTCTTCCCCCACCACACACCGATAGTCGAGCGCTGCAGGTAGGTATCCATGCCACAGAGACAAACTGCACATGTCCCATCTCACATTCCAGTAGGCCAGCCACTCTATATCTTTGACGTGGGCACACACAAATTCGATGGCACTCTTTATCGATCGCGCGCGCGCACACACACACATCATCCCTCTCTTCAATTCTATGGACACCTCAAGCCGATGATACCTCCACTCTCTTCTCGTGGATCGCCCCCTCTATATATATGTTATATCCAGGACTCTATTTCACACACATTGCATATGTTCAATTTTTTGATTGACCCCCCCCACAAAAAAAAACTCTCAAGAACCCACACACTATATCTCTCTAGGTTTGTATCTCTCTCACACAACCCCACGTAGGTGGTGTATGTATACAAGAAGATAATAGGTGCACCATGCACGTACTCACGCTTCATGCCCAGCCACACCCGCACGGGTACACAGTGGAGCTCATTTCTCCGCAGAAGCTGAATTTGTTTTTGAAACATCAAGTGGCGAGAGACTCGAAAACTTATTTGCCCATTAGTGACTTGTCAGGGCGGTGGATTTTAGTTTGTATGATAATGCTGCATCCACCTAAAGTAACGAAAGTTCTTACGTAAACTTCCTAGTAATTCCCTCTTCGTAGGTGCAGCATTACTCCTAACATTTGTAATATCAGTTTGAAACTTGTAATATTGCCGTGTCCTATTCCTGTGTTTTCAAAATCCTGCGAATCAAACAGGTCCTGAGTTGGTGATGATGTTGTGCCTCCCATCTTTCACCAATAGCCGTCGGATCTAGATCTGACGCATACAAACCAAGCTTCTCCATTTTTGTAAAAAGATGCCCGCACTTGTTTCCTATTTACAAACAACTCCTTGTCTCTCACAGTCAGCCTCATCTCCTCCCCACCACATCTAGGAGTAGAAGGCTGTGGAAAAATCTGGCGCGATGGCCGCTGCCGGAGCCGTCCACCCCCAATCTTGGTGTTCCGTGCAATGCACGGGCATCTACGCATGGGAAATTATGTCGAACAGGGCTAGTTGTAAGCAGGCTAGCTCTACAGCCATGATGATAGTGACTGCAGACGGTGAGGCTGACTATGGTATGTCGAACACGACGCCTATACTCAGGTGTCATCTCCGGTGCAGGGTCTTGTCACTTCACTGTGAGGAGCAACACGTAATAATTTGACCAACGGGTAGTACAATGCTAGTACTCCTACTACTACATTGGTAGTACTACTACTAGTACTAGTAGCACCACCATCTGGATTTAGGAGTACTACCACGTCCATCTGGATTTTAGTATTTGACTAGCAATATCTAGTAATGCATGTCACCAAAAATGTACTACTCCCTCTGTAAATAAATACATGGTGTTTTATTCCTATCGGCGAGAGAACTTAATATTTTTTGCTACTCCTAACTAGAGTACTAATAGGATTACATGCAATGAACTAAACACTGCATGTCATGTTTGGTAGTCTCAAGTCATTGAAAGCATACACGGCCCACATCTCTCATTGGTTGATATGTCACGAAATAAGAAACAAGGAGGGAGTTAATGCACCATGCCTAAGTATTTTGGGATTATTTGGTTTTCGTATGGTGACTTACACAACATTTTTGTTTACATGCATTAACATTTTATTAGTTAAATCAAAGGTCAAAACTTGGCGCAAAATGCAAAGGGGACCAATAAACCAGTAAACATCAAACTTCTCTTGTTTGGCCCCAACTAGAGGTCCGGTGAGATGACTATACTGCACCGGCACGAAGGGGGACGCAACTTCATTGACTTACAGCCACTGCCTTTGGGTGAATGATACATGGCCCCAGGGGGTGGCTGGCCCACCTATCATACAGCCAAAGGCAGGTGCAGTAGAGGGCCGAGGAGTAGTATGAAATCCTACGCACCTACGCACGCTAACCAAGGGCTAAGTGATCACTCGAATCGCACGATCAGTTGACTAGAAGCTCTACTAGACCCATGGAGGCGATGAGCGCGAGTGTCGGCGTTCTGGGAACGGGGGTCCCCAGACTTGCCTGCCTGCGGCCTCCGGCGTGGCTCAAAGGGGGGCCAAGCACGGCCCGTCTTCATCAACACAGACCCAAGACCCTCGCGAGGGGCCAAGCCTCGCGGGGCGGACGACACAGAGCTTCCTCAGGCACGGCCTCATCAGGCTGGCTCGCGAGGAGGCAGAGAGATCAAGGTGGGGTACCTCACGAGGTGCCCGTGACGCAAGCCATGACGACCAAAGGCACCAGGTGGGCGCCAGCCACGTAGTGTCCTCCTTTCCTCTTTGGTGCAAAGGGAGCAAGCGCAGGCGAGAGCATCAAGCAAAGGCACCCGTTTCGGTGCAACGAGACCAAGACCAGTCCAACGGCAGGGAGGAAGTCATTGTGGAGCCCAAGCCAGCGTCACTACCAGAGCCTTTGGCAGGCGAGGACCAACTTTAGTCAGGATAAGTGTACCAGATGTTCCCCTCCAAAATGGCCAATTGTTGGCGCCCTTCCCGCTCAATATTTGGGAAGAGGCCCAGGCCTTTGCCTATAAATAGGACTAGCCACCCACAGAAAAGGGGGATCGAGATCGGATCGCAATTGAGAAGAGAGAGAGAGAAGGGTGACTGAACTCCTCCTAGAAGTTCGTCGCCCCAGCCAAGAACAGACCCTCGCGAGGCTGTTCTTCCTTCTATTGCTCATCATCATCATCCCAAGAGGCAATCCACCACACCACACACTGGAGTAGGGTATTGCACCACAACGGTGGCCCGAACCAGTATAAACCATGTGTCTCTTGTGCTGTTCTTTCCATAGCTTAGTTCTTAGCGAGGCGGAGGGGTGCAGGTAGGTAGAAGGCGAAATCTCCATGCGCACCCCAGTGTTCGAACCTCAAGGGTCTACCGGAACCCGAAATCCGACATTTGGCGCGCCAGGTAGGGGTGCACCGGAGTTCTCCCTTCCGCCACCGCCATGACCTGCCTCGCGATGAGTAGCGCGTCGCCCGCTCAGGCTGCCGGCGCCAGCACGGGGGCCAGGGGGCTCCGAGCCCTGGCCCCAGCCCTGCAACGGGTACGGTGGCCGGACAAGTTCAAGCCAACGATGCCGCCGTGCTACAGCGGCGCGACTGATCTGCTGGCCTTCTTGCTGGCGTACGAGGAGGCCATCCTCAAAGCTAGAGGTGACGATAGGGTCATGGCCAACTAGCTCCCCACGGCCCTCACCGGCGCTCCACGCGCATGGCTGCTCCACCTGCCTGCAGCCTCCGTGGCCTCTTGGGAAGAGCTCCGCAGCCTCTTCCCCGCCCACCATGCTACACAAACACCCCCGGTCGTCGCGGTCCTCCTAGGCGGCTCGCAGGCGCCGCCTACAAGTCACCACGTCAAGTCATTCATCCGCCGGGTCAGCGCCGCTTCCACGTGGCAGTGGGCTCTCCCGGACCGGGCGGCGCCCAAGGCCGGCCTGACCTTCAGCTCGGAGGACCACCCCTCCAACTCGGCCTGCTCGGGTGCGCTCCCCATGCTGTGCACCCCTACCATCTGCCAGGTGGCCGTCACCAGAACTCTCATTGATGGCGGTGCGGGCCTCAACGTGCTCTCGGTTGAGGCCTTCAACCTCCTCTGCATACCCCTGGAACGGCTGCAACCCAGCCGGCCCTTCTCAGGCGTTGGGGGCGGATCATCCAGCTCCTTGGGACAGATCCGGCTCCCAGTGACCTTCGGCACCTACAACAACTTCCGCATGGAGCTGGTCGACTTCAACATCGCCCCCATCGGCCTCCCCTACAACACCATCCTCGGCTACCCAGCACTGGCCCAGTTCATGGCCGCGACGCACCCGACGTACAACCTCATGATGATGCCCGGGAGTAGCGGTGTCCTCACCGTGCACGGGGACACTGGAGACGCACTGCGAGTGCTCAAGCTCGCCTTCAAGACGGCGGCGTCGGCACAGCCCGCCGACTCGGAGACCCCCGAACCCAAGGGGGCTGCACCCGCCAAGAAGAAACAGTTGTTCACCCAAGACAAGGCAGAAACCAAACAGATACCCGTCGATGAGGACGGGTCCACCCATGCCACTTTCACCATAGGCGCCAACCTCGAGCCCGAGCAGGAGGAGGCCCTGGTCAGGTTCCTGCGCGCAAAGAAGAAGGTATTCGCTTGGGAGCCTGACCAGTTAGCGGGGATCCCTAGGAGCGTAATCGAGCATCACCTCAACGTGTGCCCCAACGTGCGCCCTGTGAAGCAGAAGGCAAGGCGGCAGTCCATAGAAAAGCAGGCCTTCATCGTCCAAGAGACCTGCAAACTAGAAGCCGCTGGGGTCATTCACGAGGTCCGATACCCGGATTGGTTGGCCAACCCTGTCGTTGTACCAAAGAAGGGAGGGAAGGAGCGCATGTGTGTCGACTTCACCAACCTCAACAAGGCATGCCCGCAAGATCCGTTCCCGCTCCCCCGCATCGACCAAATCGTCGATTCCACCGCAGAATGCGACCTGTTATGCTTCTTGTATGCCTTCTCTGGGTATCACCAGATCAAGATGGCGGTAGAAGACGCCGAAAAGACAACCTTCCTAACCCCGTGTGGGGTGTACTGCTACACGTGCATGCCATTCGGGCTGCGTAACGCAGGGGCGACCTTTCAGTGGCTGATGCACATCACCTTGGGCCCGCAGCTCGGGAAGAATATTGAGGCTTACGTCGATGACATTGTGGTGAAGTCTCGGGAGGCCAGGACCCTGATACAAGACCTGGAGGAAACCTTCGTGAGCCTCAACGTAGTGAACCTGTGAAAGTGCAACTATCCCTAGGTGGTTTTGGTAATTCATAACAACATATAGCTCATTGAGCTAATGCTATTCCAAGATGACTATTTCAGGAAAGCTCAATGATTGGCATGGCATGGATGTGAAAGTGGAACCCTCAAAATATTGGCTCAAGCTCAAAAGCTCAAGACTCTTCATTTTATATTTTAGTGATCCAAGATCACATTGAGTCTTTAGGAAAAGCCAATACTATCAAGGAGGGATGAGGTGTTGCTTAATGAGCCTCTTGCTTCATGTGCTTAGTGATATGCTCCAAAACCCTCAACTACTTTCCCATATCCACATATGACCTAAACCCTAAGCCAAACTCGGTCCTATCGATTCTTTCTATTCGGCGCCACCGAGTTTCACTTGTCATAAGCCACTGCCAAACCCTAGCAATTCGGTTCTATCGATAGGGATCTCGGTCTCACCGAGATGGGATTGCAAACTCTCTGTTTCCCTTTCGTAAATTTTTGGTCTCACCGAAAGAGCGAATCGGTCCCACCGAGATTGCAGTGTAAACTCTTTATTTCCTTTTTGTAACTTTTCGGTCTCACCGAAAGAGCAAATCGGTCCCACCGAGTTTACCTAACCAACTCTCTGGTTAGCTTATTACCAAACTCGGTCTCACCGAGTTTGTGTAATCGGTCTCACCGAGATTACGTTATGCCCAAACCCTAACCATATCGGTCCTACCGAGTTGCATGTCAGTCCCACCGAAAATCTCTAACGGTCACTAGGTTTACCTTTTCGGTTCGACCGAGTTTGTTGATTCGGTCCCACCGAGATTGGAAAACTGTGTGTAACGGTTGGATTTTGTGTGGAGGCTATATATACCCCTCCACCTCCTCTTCATTCGTGGAGAGAGCCATCAGAACACATACACAATTCCAACTCATATGTTCCGAGAGAGAACCACCTACTCATGTGTTGAGACCAAGATATTCCATTCCTACCATATGAATCTTCATCTCTAGCCTTCCCCAAGTTGCTTTCCACTCAAATCTTCTTTCCACAAAATCCAAATCCTATGAGAGAGAGTTGAGTGTTGGGGAGGCTATCATTTGAAGCACAAGAGCAAGGAGTTCATCATCAACACACCATTTGTTACTTCTTGGAGAGTGGTGTCTCCTAGATTGGCTAGGTGTCACTTGGGAGCCTCCGACAAGATTGTGAAGTTGAACCAAGGAGTTTGTAAGGGCAAGGAGATCGCCTACTTCGTGAAGATCTACCTCTAGTGAGGCAAGTCCTTCGTGGGCGATGGCCATGGTGGGATAGACAAGGTTGCTTCTTCGTGGACCCTTCGTGGGTGGTTGCTTCTTCGTGGACCCTTCGTGGGTGGAGCCCTCCGTGGACTTGCGCAACCATTACCCTTCGTGGGTGGAGCCCTCCGTGGACTCGCGCGACCGTTACCCTTCGTGGGTTGAAGTCTCCATCAACGTGGATGTAGGATAGCACCACCTATCCGAACCACGGGAAAAACATCTGTGTCTCCAATTGCGTTTGAATTCTCCAAACCCTTCCCTTTACATTCTTGCAAGTTGCATGCTTTACTTTCCGCTGCCAATATACTCTTTGCATGCTTGCTGTAATTGTGTGATGATTGCTTGACTTGTCCTACAATAGCTAAAATCTGCCAAGAACTAAAATTGGGAAAAGGTTAAGTTTTTATTTGGTCAAGTAGTCTAATCACCCCCCTCTAGACATACTTTCGATCCTACAAGTGGTATCAGAGCTTTGTTCTCCATTTGCTTTGATCTCCATAGCTTTTGGTGGTCATAGCCTTGGTTTCACAACCTAGGAGAGTATGGCGTCTAGTGAGGGAAATTATCACCGTAGAGGTCCTTACTTTGATGGTACTAATTTTGCTAGTTGGAAGCATAAAATGGAAATGCATATTCTTGGACATAACCCCGCCGTTTGGGCTATTGTGTGTGTTGGTTTGCAAGGTGACTTCTTTGATGGGAAAGAACCAAACCGTGAAGCTACCGCGGATGAGTTGAAGATGTTGCAATACAATGCTCAAGCTTGTGATATTCTCTTCAATGGATTGTGCCCCGAAGAATTCAACAAAATCAGCCGTCTTGAGAATGCAAAGGAAATTTGGGACACTTTGATTGATATGCACGAAGGTACCAACTCTGTCAAGGAATCCAAGTTGGATGTGCTTCAAAGTCAACTTGACAAGTTCAAAATGAAGGATGGTGAAGGTGTCGCTGAAATGTACTCTAGGCTTGCTCTCATCACAAATGAGATTGCCGGCTTAGGAAGTGAAGAGATGACCGATAGATTCATCATCAAGAAGATTCTAAGAGCCTTGGATGGAAAATATGATACCGTGTGCACATTGATCCAAATGATGCCCAATTACAAAGATCTCAAGCCAACGGAGGTGATTGGAAGAATTGTTGCTCATGAGATGTCACTTAAGGATAAAGAGGAACTTCACAACAAATCAAGTGGTGCCTACAAAGCCTCATGTGAAGCCCCTACATCATCAAGTGAGAAACAAAACTTCAATGAAGAATTGAGCTTAATGGTGAAGAATTTCAACAAGTTCTACAAGAGTAGAAGCAAAGATAGAAGCTTCAAGTCAAGGTCCTACAATGAAAAAAGATCTTCTAGTCGAGAGCGAAACTGCTACAGTTGTGGAAGACCCGGACACTATTCCAATGAGTTTACGGCTCCCTACAAGAGAAGAGAAGATTCTCCAAAAGGAAGAAGCAAAGAATCACCACCAAGAGAGAGAAGGAGTAGAGATGATCGTTATGAACGAAGATACTCACGGAGAAGCAAGGATTCAGAAAGGAAGGAAAAATCATCAAGGAGCTACACAAGACGAAGACATCAAGCTCATGTTGGTGAATGGGTATCCGGCTCCGACTCCGACAGCCACTCCGAGAGAAGTTATCACTCCGACTCCGAAGATACTCAAGATGAAGGTGTTGCCAGTCTAGCACTTGTGTCAACCAACTCCTACGACATATTAGACTCACCAAATGAAGGAATTGGAAGATGCTTCATGGCCAAAGGTCCTAAGGTAACACACCCCGAGTATGTTGATTTCAATAGTGATGAAGATGACTTGTTAGGTGATGATTTGCTTGTTGACAACTCTAGTGATGAATACTATGATGAAACGTCAATTAATCATGCTAATCAAGATAAAACGAATGACAATGATAAGGAGAAGATTGAGGCTCTAACTAAAGAACTAAACACTCTTAAGTTAGCTCATGAAACTATCTTCGAAGATCATCGAGAACTTTTAAGAGCTCATGAGAAATTACGCTTTGAAAAGCTCAATCTTGAGCAAGAGCATGAGTTCTTAAAAGCAATCAATGATGATCTCCGCAAGAAAAGTTCTTCTTACATTGCCAAGCGTTTACTCTTATCCACTTACATGCCTCAAGTCAAATCTAGTAACAAGAACAAGAAAGATTCTTCCTCTAGCAGTAACAATGATCATGCTAAATCTAATATTGTTGCTTCTAGTAGTTCTCTTGATTCCACTAATGATTCTCTTAGCCAAGTTACACTTGAGCAAGAAAATAGCTTATTGAAGGGAATTATAGAGAAAGGAGTGTACAAAAGCCTTGCCGGGAGTAAGCAATTCGAGGAAATTGTGCGCAAGCAAGGAATGCACCGGAAGAATCAAGGTGTTGGTTTTGAACGAAAGTTCAATGCCAATGGAGTTGAGTGGGAAGAAGATCAATACCCCAAGACAAAGTTTGTTCCTCAACAAGAGAAGTATGATACTTCTTTCAAGGGGACACAAGCTCAAGATGATCTTCCACCACAAGACTACAAGCAAAAAGGCAAGGACAAGCTTCAAGAGGAAATTGATGCATTTGAAGAAGCTCCTAAGACCTTAGTCAAGTGGATTCCCAAGACTACTTCAAGTTCCACTTCATCAAGTACGACTAAAACTCCAAGGATTCCCATCAAGATGGTGTGGATCCAAAAGAATAAGAACTAGAGAGTTCTTGAGGGTGACTCCGCCAACATACTTCACTCTTATCATTTTGGCAAGAACAAGTGCAATCAACTTCCACATCTTGCACTAGTTCAAGGAGTCACAAACCCTCTTGTTGGTAAGACAAGGGACAAGGTAACCTAAAAGTTTTCATGGACATCATCTTGTGTGTGCATCACTCTATGTCTATGGATATCCTTGTTTGTTCCTTGTGGGACTAACCCATGTAGGTATTGAAAGTGCAATTCAGTACTCACTCCAAAGGATAGCTCCGAATGATCTACATCAACTTAGAGCATCCACATCTTCAACACCTACATGAAGTCATCATCGACAAAACCCAAGGTTAGTTCATCCCTCTTAGGGGGGATCTCACATCTAGGGGGAGCTTTACTCTAAGAATTGAGCTAAAGCAACTCTAATGGTGTGAACACAACAACGCTTTATGTAAAAGTGGTAACCCCACTTGTGCTTAAACGATGAGTATGACCTATGATCAAATGTTCTCATTTGACTCCTAAGTCAATATACTCATATATAGATGACCTAGTCATCGCCAATTGCTTGATAGATGCTAGAATTGTTTGTGCATGCTTTGCCACATATTTCATTTGTTTTATTGTGTGAGCATGTTGGTTGCATAATTTACTCATTCGAGGACATCCACTTGTTGTTTTGATTGATTGGTTTCCTTTTCTTTTGGCCAAGTGGATGGACAAGAATGCCTAAGAACCTTCTCTAGCTATCTATGCTTTTCTCGTCTCAAACTCTATTCATGCTGCATCACAAAATTTGATCAAGTCAGATTCGAACCACTCTGTGTGAGGAGCACTCGGAGTCCCCGATTCGTCATAGACTTAAACTTCCAAAACTTCTTTGTGCGTTTCGGTCTGACCGATTCACCCATTTCGGTCATACCGAGATCACTAAGTCGATCTAGGTTTTCAATCTCGGTGCAACCGATTTGAACTTTTCGGTCACACCGAGTTGCAGTAACTGCTTGCAGTTATGCATCTCGGTGCCACCGAGTTGTTCCACTCGGTCACACCGACAGGGTCGGGCTATATATACCCACGGGCAAAATTTTGGAAATTTTTCTCCGAACTCTTTCGCCCGCGCTTAGCCCGCTCTGCCTCCAGGGTCTCCGGATCGTCCTCCTCGTCGCCAGTTGCCTCCTGCCGCTGGTCTCCGCCGCCGTCAACGGGAATCATCCCCGCTGTTGCCGCCGTAGCGAGTTCATCGCCGAACTAGGGTATGAACTCGATCACTGTGCTATCCCTATCTGATTCCTAGCACATTGTGTTCGCCATGTATCTTGCCACGATTGAGATCATTCTATCCAGTCAAAACACTCTGTAGTTTAGTCGTGAATTGAGAATTTAGGGTTAGGTTTCCGCCGAAACCATCTCGGACCCACCGAGTTGTGGAACTCGGTACCACCGATTCGGCTCAGGCCATTGCACATGTGATTCTCGGTCTGACCGAGAATTGCAAATCGGTGTGACCGAGTTCAGGACTTTGTGAAACCCTAGCAGTCTCGGTGCCACCGAACTGTGACTCGGTCTGACCGAGTTCACTAGTTTAGGTTCCAACAGCTGCTTCGGTATCACCGAGTTTACAAATCGGTTGATCCGAAATGCTTTCTGAGGAAAACTAAAACTAAGTTTTTGATTCATTCTTTTGCAAAAACCTCTGTATTTTGTGATGCTCATCCACTCTACCTCATCTATAATCTATTCACAGGGTCAGCTGTCAGAGATTGCATATGTCTGATCAAAGTGACAGTCAGAACAAGTCAGAGGAGCAGGTTCACTTGAGTGAGGGCACTAGTCCCTCTAGCAGCTCAGATGATGGTAGCAGGAGCACCCCAAGCAACTTACCCAAAGCTGCCACCAGGGCCAGAAAGAAGAAAACTTCTGAATCTGAGGATGAAGACTATGTGGCAGTTGAGGATGAGGCCACTTCCAAGAAGAAAGTGGTTAAGAAGGAATATAGCACTGCTGCTGCCACTAAGCCTGGTATGAAAACCAAAGTGCCTGCAAAGAGAATTCCCATGTCTAAAGCCAGAGCCTCTACTCAAGTACCTTTGGAATCTGAACCCAAAGAAGCTGCTGCAGAAGGGAAGAAGAGGAAAGAGAGGGTCAAGAAGACTACTGCGAGAGTGCTTGGGAGATCCTCAATCATGAGAGATTCTGAAGAGGAAGAGGAAGAAGATGCTGCACCAGCACCCAAAGCTCAAAAGCTTATGGGAGATGCTATAAGGGCAGGGGCTGTTCCATCTAAGCCTAAGACTGCTCCCAGAACACCTAGACGAACAGGCAAACTCTCCCATAGCCTCAATCCTGAGTCCTTCCTTATCTTCATGTTCTCAGCTACTGGATGAGCATCATTGTGATCTGGAATTTTTGGCTTACTTCCTCAAGACATGTGACTCATCATCTTCTTCTTCCATTTCAGCTTCAGGCACTGGGGCCTTGTTCTTCTCCTCAGCAGGGATGTTCCTGGTGCTCCTCTTTGGTTTTGGCTTTGGAGCTGGAGCAGCAGCCTTTAGGAGCAGTCTTAGGCTTAGATGGAACAGCCCCTGCCCTTATAGCATCTCCCATAAGCTTTTGAGCTTTGGGTGCTGGTGCAGCATCCTTCTTCCTCTTCTTCAGAATCTCTTCATGATTGAGGATCTCCCAAGCACTCTGGCAGTGGTCTTTTGACCCTCTCTTTCCTCTTCTTCCCTTCTGCAGCAGCCCTCTTTGGGTTCAGATTCCAAAGGTACTTGAGTAGAGGCTCTGGCTTTAGACATTGGTGTCTTCCTGCTGGCCTCTTGGTCTTCAGACCTGGCTTAGTTGCAGCAGCAGTGCTATATTCCTTTTTAACCACTTTCTTCTTGGAAGTGGCCTCATCCTCAACTGCCACATAGTCTTCATCCTTAGATTCAGAAGTGCTTTCTTCCTAGTGAGGCTGCGCTCGAGCTCCAAACGCAAAACCAAAGAGGAGCACCAGGAACATCCCTGCCGAGGAGAAGAATAAGGCCCCAGTGCCTGAAGCTAAAATGGAAGAAGAAGATGATGAGTCACATGTCTTGAGGAAGTTGAAGCCAAAAATTCTAGATCACAATGATGCTCATCCAGTAGCTGAGAACATGAAGATCAGGAAGGACTCGGATTGAGGCTATGGAGAGAGTCAGATCCATATGCCACCAGAAGGAGAACTGCTGTGGACTACATGTTCCATACCAAAGAACATCAGGATTTCTATGAGACAGTGTTGCTTGACAAGAAGCCCATAGTGTGTGACATGAGATGGGTTGATTGGAATTCATTGAGGAAAATGAGGATCACTTCCCTGGTGTATATGACAGCTTCAAGGCGGTGGAGTGATGAGTTTGTGGCTCAGAAGCTCACAAAGTGGAATGATGAGCTCATCATGCAGTTCTACTCCACAGCTCATTTCTACCCAGATGGAAGGATTGTCTGGATGTCTGAAGGCACTAGGTACCAGTCAACAGTTGCAGAATGGGCTCAGTTGATCAATGCCCCAGAAGAACAAGAAGATGACTTGGATGTCTATGCCAAGAAGAAGAAGGATCACAACACCATGGCACACATGTACAAAGAGATCCCAGATGCTGCTCTTGAGACACACAAGTTTGGATCAGTACATTACCTTCTGTCAGGCTTGCCAACAATCAACTGGATCCTCAGGCACACTCTCTTGCCAAAGTCAGGTGATCACAAGATGATCAGAGGTCACTCCATCAACTTGCTGCACATTTTTGATGTTCCACAAAAGTTCAAGGTCATGAGCCTTATAGTTGAAACTATGAGGACAGCTGCAGATCAAGAAGAGGAGTTGTGGGTATGCCCCACAGATCCAGGAGCTGATCAACTCCAAGATGGGCACTGGCACATATCTGCTGGACAAGGAGCACCTGCCCATCTACCCAGATTTGAGGACAACACTGTGGTGATGATGAGGATGAACCATCTTCTGTGCATTCAAGCAAAGAGGGAAGGCAAAGGCTGAGAAAGCTGCAAAGATGCCAACCATGGAAGAGGCATCTCAGTATCTTCTGAAGAGCAAGCAAGATCAGCTTGGCTACTTGATTGCATCCACTCTAAGGATTGAGAAAGGGATGGCCACCCTGACTCAAAACCAGGAGAGCTTGGAAAGGATCATAGAGCAGAAGTTCTATGACATGGATGTGAAGGTAACTGAGATCCAGTCTGTTGTGGAGCAACTTCAGGATGATATGCAGGAGAGGAAGGGCAAGACAACCACTGATGCATTTGCCAGAGTGCCTAGAGCTCAGAGTCTGCTGCAGTGCCTGTTCCAGACACCAGAGCCACTTCATCTGCACCAGCTACAGCTTCAGTGCCACCAGCTCCAGCACCTACTCCATCAGCTCCATCTACTTCGACTGAAGCCTTCGTTCTTGGAGTTATCCGGACACCACCACCTGAAGACCAAGCCTGAGAGACGATTTAGTGCTATGCATTTCTAGGAACTTTTTGGTAACTTGTTGCCAAAGGGGGAAGAAAAATGTATATCATAAGGCTTCGAGAGAGAGCGTTGCTTTTTATCTCTCTTGCTTTGGGTGGTTGAACTTTATTTGCTTGTTTTGAGATACTTTCTGTCTGTGTGATACTTGGATGAATCATGTGTGTTTTGATCATATGCTACTTTAATGCTTGTTGGATGACATTAATCATTTTATCCCTATATGATCATTCTTTGCTTGGTGATGAGTGCATGTATTTAATTATTATCATTTTGAGCGCTCCCAAGATGTATGTGACATGAAGAGTAACAATGAGCCTAACTCTCTGTGCATTTGCAGTCCAAAGCAAATCATAAACTATGCACAAATTTAGGGGGAGCTCTTGCTTTTCACATACTTCTAAAAGGCGACAATGTTTTTCACTCTTATTATCATTTCGTCGAAGCTTTGATCTATATGTTGTCATCAATTACCAAAAAGGGGGAGATTGAAAGTGCAACTATCCCTAGGATGGTTTTGGTAATTCCTAACAACATATAGCTCATTGAGCTAATGCCATTTCCAAGATTAATATTCAGAAAGCTCAATTGATTGGCATGGCATGGATGAGGAAAGTGGACCCTCAAAATTATAAGGATAAAGATTGGCTCAAGCTCAAAGCTCAAGACTCTACATTTTATATTTTAGTGATCCAAGATCACATTGAGTCTACAGGAAAATCTAATACTATCAAGGAGGGATGAGATGTTGCTTAATGAGGTTCTTGCTCAAAATGCTTAGTGATATGCTCTAAAGCCCTCAACTACTTTCTCACATCCACATATGACCTAAACCAAAGTCAAACTCGGCCCCACCGATTCTTTCTATCCGGCGCCACCGAGTTCAGATGTCATAGCCACTGCCACAAACCCTAGGCAAATCGGTCTCACCGATAGGGATCTCGGTCACACCGAGATGGGGTTGTAATCTCTCTGTTTCCCTTCGTAACGTTTCGGTCCTACCGAGATGAGCGATCGGTCCCACCGAGATTGCAATGTAAACTCTCTGTTTCCCTTTTGTAACATTTCGGTCCCACCGAAATGAGCAAATCGGTCCCACCGAGTTTACCTGACCAACTCTCTGGTTAGCTTATTACCAAAATCGGTCCCACCGAGTTTGTGTAATCGGTCACACCGAGATTACGTTATGCCCTAACCCTAACCATATCGGTCCTACCGAGTTGCATCTCAGTCCCACCGAAAATCCTAACGGTCACTAGGTTTGCTAAATCGGTCTGACCGAGTTTCTCAATTCGGTCTCACCGAGATTGGTAAATTGTGTGTAACGGTTAGTTTTTGTGTGGAGGCTATATATACCCCTCCACCCACTCTTCATTCGTGGAGAGAGCCATCAGAACATACCTACACTTCCAATACACATTTTCTGAGAGAGAACCACCTACTCATGTGTTGAGGCCAAGATATTCCATTCCCACCATATGAATCTTGATCTCTAGCCTTCCCCAAGTTGCTTTCCACTCAAATCTTCTTTCCACCAAATCCATATCCTGTGAGAGAGAGTTGAGTGTTGGGGAGACTATCATTTGAAGCACAAGAGCAAGGAGTTCATCATCAACACACCATTTGTTACTTCTTGGAGAGTGGTGTCTCCTAGATTGGCTAGGTGTCACTTGGGAGCCTCCGACAAAGATTGTGGAGTTGAACCAAGGAGTTTGTAAGGGCAAGGAGATCGCCTACTTCGTGAAGATCTACCGCTAGTGAGGCAAGTCCTTCGTGGGCGATGGCCATGGATGGGATAGACAAGGTTGCTTCTTCGTGGACCCTTCGTGGGTGGAGCCCTCCGTGGACTCGCGCAACCATTACCCTTCGTGGGTTGAAGTCTCCATCAACGTGGATGTACGATAGCACCACCTATCGGAACCACGACAAAACATCCGTGTCTCCAATTGCGTTTGAATTCTCCAACCCTTCCCTTTACATTCTTGCAAGTTGCATGACTTCGCCATAATTGCATCTTTCCGCTGCTAACTTAATCTCTCCAAACCCTTCCCTTTACATTCTTGCAAGTTGCATGCTTTACTTTCACTGCTGACTCTTTGCATGCTGCTTGAATTGTGTTAAGATTGCTTTGACTTGTGCTAAGATAGCTAAAATCTGCCAAAGACTAAAATTGGGAAAAGGATAGATTTTTAATTTGGTCAAGTAGTCTAATCACCCCCCCCCCTCTAGACATACTTTCGATCCTACAACCTCCCCACTCAGGTCACCACTCCGGTGATTGACAGTGAAGACTTTGAGGCCCAACCAACTCCATCTCCACAGGCGTCGCCAGCATTTCGCAGGCTTCGCAAAGGACCAAGGCCACAGGTCACATTGTCAAGTGTTCCAGAAGGAGAAGAGCGCCAATCCGTTTCACGCGAAGTCTTTCCTGAAGCCTCTCCTACTGCGAACATCCCTGAATCTGAAGCCAAAACGGCTGAAGATATTCCGGCTGCATCAGCCGATGACATGAAGAAGAACCAAGAGAAGAAGAACGTTTTGGTACACCCCCGTCCAACCCTGAAGTTGTTCTCGAGGAGAACGTGTCCGACCCTCCAGCTCCTGAAGTGGAGGTTACCAATACTGAGGCGGCCACCAACATCAACACTGAAGCCAATGACGTTGTCATGGCTGAAGCTAATGTGGCGCCTGAAGCTAATGTGGTGCCCAGAAGTGAATGCACCTGAAGCCAATGCAGCACCCGAGAAAATCCGCTTGCCTGAAGCCAATGCCTCTGCTCCTGTACCTCCTCCAAGGCCACACACCATCGAGCAAGATGCAACTAGATCATGGACAGACTCTGTGTACGACTTAAAGAGAAAGCAGTGAGAGAATTAGCTAGGCTATTGGCCCGCAGAGCCACTGCCCTATATGAACCAAAGTATGTTGATCCCAATTATAGAAAGCAGCCTCAACCAAGCCGCTTCTTACTCAGCCGAAAGCCACGCAGGTAGAAACCACAAGGATTCCAGGTACTTTTCTGGTGGATGACACGCAATCCACGCCCCCAGTCTGGAACTGGGCAGGAAGGAAGGGAAGGAAGAGGAAATGGTTTTAGAAAAGGCTCAAGGGCCCAAATCCCAGCATACAGCTCACGATGCTCATCCCCTGTGGCGAGAATGGAAACTCCAGGGAGAAATTCAGGGCTCCCGGGAAGTGGGAGGAGACCTGTCAGCAGACCCGATAATGGTCTCCTTTCAAGGAGAAGGTGCTGGCCAGGTCTGGAATTACAGAGGTTTCACGCCCTAGAAGGCGACGCGCAAGACGTGTTATCAGGCACCAGGTCCAGAAGCCATAGGGCATGCGAATCAAGAAGACTCAAAGGACAGGGCATCGGGTCCTGTGGATATGAGATGGGTTGAGTGGGCAATTGACTCATTTCAACAGAGGAACTAGCAAGATGTACTACCTGGCAGTGCAGGACAGCTTGGCGACATGTGGAAGTTAGTGGGACTCTCCTGGATGTGGGAGCTCAGATTAATAGCTCACCATAAGTGAAACGTAGGAAGCTGCATTTCTTAGCACAGTCATCAACACTCCCATATCTCAGCGCACACTAGTTTGCATTAATCCAGAGAACTCGGCAGGATGTCTAACTGAGATGTCAAAGGCCGCGGAGGAATCTCGTACTGAGTGTTCACCGGACCTGATCTCTACATTCTTGTCGTGAAAAGGGATCATGAGCTCGAGACTTAGAAATGGCCCCTCATGTACGAGCATATCGCGCGCACTGTCGCACATTTATAGCTACAGCAGTGTGAGATATGGACAACCTTAGAGCGCACACAGATTCATGACGTGTTAATATCCAATTTGTACTACAGAGTATATTGCACCATCATATTGAGTGACTAGAGCTGATGGATACGGTTCAAGGCTTTGAGGTTGCTTGAGGTAACACTGATGCTCTCATTGTCTAGGGCCATTGAGAATGCCGCAACCGCCATTTGGCAAAGAGACTGGATTTTCTAGGGGTCACAGCTCAGATCTAGCGCGAGTCGAATCTCACGGGATGATCAGGCCACCTAGGCGAGTCAATCCTTGCATTTTACATATCTTTTGGGCACGTGGCTCTCCTAGTAAATTGCTAAGAGATCCATGAGGGCTTATGGACATGGGAAAAAGTCGCACAAGATGGAAACTAGCCAGAACCAGAGAGAGAGGATGTGGATATGCCCTTCTGCACCATGATCCAAGGAATGTCCTCTCAGTTCAAACTCTCTATAGAATCGGTGTACGGGCATATACCCTTATGGGACACAGTGCACACAACCTGGCCTCATTCGTGGATACAACCCGAGGTCCAGATGAAGACCTGCGATTAGGAACACGAGATGAAACATAGGTGTCTCATGGACTGGAAGAATGGAGGCCAATCATTCGACCCCCAAAGGGCACACGCGAGAGAGAAGGGGTGTGTAGGTGAAGAAAGCTTAGCCATAAGATGGCCTCAACATCAAGAGGAGGCGATCTGGGAAAGTTATTCTCTGAAAATAAAAAGCAAGACGCAGCTTGGGGTTACTCATTGCATCCAACCCTGACATGCGGAGGGGAGCAAGGATCGACGCTAACCTCACAACCAGGCAGCTTTAGAGAGGAGATCAAGGGAACCAATAAGATCGCTCTGACTTGGCATGTCAAGATGCACAGAGATTCAGACTGCTGTCGGACGCAGCTCTGCCGAGGAGATGATACATGATGTACTAGGAGAGAGAGAGGCAAGCACTACAACTGATACCTTTGCCGAGTGAGCGACACGAGTCCGAGGTCGTCGTAGTGCCAGTGATGCTGACCCCCATGATGCTATCACCACGTCATGGCACACGAGCTACGCATCTCACGTTCCACCAGCATCCCAGCGTCACACGCTCAGCTCGACTAGCCGACTACGATCTAGCAGAAGGCTTCAGTCCTTGGAGTGGCTGCCGGACTCCACCACCACCTGAAGATCAAGCCTGAGTGTCGACTTAGCACTATGCATTTTCTAGGAACTTTTTGGTACTTGTTGCCAAAGGGGGAGAAAATGTATAGATCATAGGCTTCGAGAGAGAGTGTTGCTTTTATTTCTCCTTGTTTTATTTGGTGGTTTTTCGAACTTTGTTTGCTTTTGTGTGAGATACTATGTCATTGCTCGTGAGACATTGATGATCATGTGTTTGATCATAAGCTACACTTAATGTTTGCTTAATATTATCATCTTATCTATCTTATGTGATCATTCACAATTCTTGGTGATGAGTGCATGTATTTCATTCTTATCATTTTAAGTGCTCCACCAAGATGTATGTGACATGGAAGAGTAACCCATGACTCTAACTCTTTGTGCATTTGCAGTCCAAAGCAAATTTTAAATATGCACAAATTTAGGGGGAGCTCTTACTTGTCACATACTTCTCAAAGCGACGATATATTTCATGCTTATTATCATTTGTCGAAGCTTTGATCTATATGTTGTCATCAATTACCAAAAAGGGGGAGATTGAAAGTGCAACTATCCCTAGGTGGTTTTGGTAATTTCATAACAACATATAGCTCATGAAGCTATGCTATTCCAAGATGCTTATTTCAGGAAAGCTCAATGATTGGCATGGCATGGATGTGAAAGTGGAACCCTCAAAATGCTAAGGACAAAGGATTGGCTCAAGCTCAAAAGCTCAAGACTCTTCATTTTATATTTTAGTGATCCAAGATCACATTGAGTCTTTAGGAAAAGCCAATACTATCAAGGAGGGATGAGGTGTTGCTTAATGAGCCTCTTGCTTCATGTGCTTAGTGATATGCTCCAAAACCCTCAACTACTTTCCCATATCCACAAATGACCTAAACCCTAAGCCAAACTCGGTCCTACCGATTCTTTCTATCCGGCGCCACCGAGTTTCACATGTCATAAGCCACTGCCAAACCCTAGCAATTCGGTTCTACCGATAAGGATCTCGGTCTCACCGAGATGGGATTGCAAACTCTCTGTTTCCCTTTCGTAACTTTTCGGTCTCACCGAAAGAGCGATCGTCCCACCGAGAGATTGCAGTGTAAACTCTTTGTTTCTTTTTGTAACTTTTCGTCTCACCGAAGAGGCAAATCGGTCCACCGATTTTACCTAACAACTCTCTGGTTAGCTTATTACCAAAACTCGGTCTCACCGAGTTTGTGTATCGGTCTCACCGAGATACGTTATGCCCAAACCCTAACCATATCGGTCCTACCGAGTTGCATGTCAGTCCCACCGAAAATCTCTAACGGTCACTAGGTTTACATTTTCGGTCCGACCGAGTTTGATTCGGTCCCACCGAGATTGGAAAACTGTGTGTAACGGTTGGATTTTGTGTGGAGGCTATATATACCCCTCCACCTCCTCTTCATTCGTGGAGAGAGCCATCAGAACATACACAATTCCAACTCATATGTTCTGAGAGAGAACCACCTACTCATGTGTTGAGACCAAGATATTCCATTCCTACCATATGAATCTTGATCTCTAGCCTTCCCAAGTTGCTTTCCACTCAAATCTTCTTTCCACAAAATCCAAATCCTATGAGAGAGAGTTGAGTGTTGGGGAGACTATCATTTGAAGCACAAGAGCAAGGAGTTCATATCAACACACCATTTGTTACTTCTTGGAGAGTGGTGTCTCCTAGATTGGCTAGGTGTCACTTGGGAGCCTCCGACAAGATTGTGGAGTTGAACCAAGGAGTTTGTAAGGGCAAGGAGATCGCCTACTTCGTGAAGATCTACCGCTAGTGAGGCAAGTCCTTCGTGGGCGATGGCCATGGTGGGATAGACAAGGTTGCTTCTTCGTGGACCCTTCGTGGGTGGTTGCTTCTTCGTGGAGCCTTCGTGGGTGGAGCCCTCCGTGGACTCGCGCAACAATTACCCTTCGTGGGTGGAGCCCTCCGTGGACTCACGCAACCGTTACCCTTCGTGGGTTGAAGTCTCCATCAACGTGGATGTAGGATAGCACCACCTATCCGAACCACGGGAAAAACATCTGTGTCTCCAATTGCGTTTGAATTCTCCAAACCCTTCCCTTTACATTCTTGCAAGTTGCATGCTTTACTTTCCGCTGCTAATATACTCTTTGCATGCTTGCTTGAATTGTGTGATGATTGCTTCACTTGCCCTAATATAGCTAAAATCTTCCAAGGACTAAAATTGGGAAAAGGTTAAGTTTTTATTAGTTCAAGTAGTCTAATCACCCCCCTCTAGACATACTTTCAATCCTACAACCTGCGGCTCAACCTAGAGAAGTGTGTGTTCGGAGTCCCCTCGGGCAAGCTCTTGGGTTTCCTCGTGTCCCACTAAGGCATCGAGGCTAACCTGGAAAAGGTCAAGGCGGTCGAGGACATGAGCCCGCCAAAGACCCTCAGAGAAATGCAGAAACTCACTAGGTGCGTGACCGTGCTAGGGTGCTTCATCTCCAAGTTGGGGGAGCGAGTGCTGCCCTTCTTCCAGCTAATGAAGAAAAAGGGGCCCTTTGAATGGACTGAAGAGGACGACAAGGCGTTCCAGGATCTCAAGAGATACCTGACCAGCCCTCCGATCATGGTGGCCCCGCGCCCTCAAGAGCCCCTGGTGCTTTACCTCGCCGCCACTCCCTATTCCGCCAGCGCAGCCCTGGTGGCGGTTAGGGAGGAGCGTCGAATCAAAACCACAGCAGCAACCCGGGACAAGGCAAAACAGGAACAAGGAAGGCCCACAGAAACCGCCACCACGGCTGAGGAGGATCAGCCGCCGCAGAGGAGTGCACCGGAGGCGGAAGAGGCCCCTCTCCCAGATGGCCAGCCTCAGGAGGCCTCATCGCCTCAGGAGGCGCCATGGTCTCCGAAGGGCGCCACCAGCACTGACGCACCCAACCTCGTTGAGCACCCAGTGTACTTCGTCAGCACGGTGTTGCGGGATGCAAGGGCACGGTACCCCATGCCTCAGAAACTCCTCCTCGCGCTACTGGTGGCCTCGCGCAAGCTGCGGCACTATTTTCAGGGTCAGCCCATCAAGGTCGTCTCGTCATACCCCCTGGAGAGGGTGCTCAGGAGCCCTAACTTAGCTGGAAGGGTCGCTGAGTGGAACATAGAACTGCAAGCGTTTCATCTCGAATTCAGCACGACCAGAGTCATCAAGGGAGCAGCATTGGCGGATTTTGTGGAAGAATGGACGGAGGCACCGGGCCTCAAGGCCGACGAGGATCGGTCCCTCTCCCCGGGAAGCAAGGTGCCAGAAGGCTGGGTCATGTACTTCGATGGGGCGTTCTCCAGGCATGGCGCTGGGGCTGGGGCGGTGCTTATATCGCCCACTCAGGACAAGCTCTACTACGCTGTACAGCTCTGTTTCCAGCAAGGTGAAAAGGTCTCCAACAACATAGCGGAGTATGAAGGTTTAATAGCGGTCTTGAAGGCCGCAGCTGCCCTGGGGGTGAAACGCCTCACCATCAAGGGCGATTCACAGCTCCTTGTCAATTTCTCCAACAAGGTGTATGAGCCGAAAGATGAGCACATGGAAGCCTACCTTGCGGAGGTCCGCAGGATGGAGAAGCAGTTCTGGGGGTTCGAGTTGCAGCATGTGCCCCGTGGCACCAATCAGGAGGCCGACGACATCGCCAAACGGGCGTCCATGCGGTTACCTCAGGAGCCTGGCGTCTTCGAGGAGCGGCTCTTCAAGCCCTCAGCCCTACCGTCATTGTCAAACACGGCTCAGCCTCGGGAGGAGCTCCCCTAGCCACCTGCCTCAGGAGCCCCTGTCTGTGGCCCGGCCTCAGGAGCACGCCTGCTCCTGACGATGGAACCTCAGGAGGGGTGCTGGATCACGGAGCTCCGGAGTTACTTAACACAAGGGACCCTGCCGGAGAAGGAGGAGGAAGCGGAGCGTGTGGAACGGCAGGCCACGACATACTGCATCAAGGATGGAGAGCTCTACCGGAAGCGACCAAACGATGTATCCCTGCGCTGCATCTCCAGGGAGCAAGGAAAGGAACTGCTGGAAGATATACACGGCGGAGACTGTGGACATCATTCATCATCATGGACCCTCGTCAGCAAGGCGTTCCGCAGTGGGTTTTATTGGCCCACCACACTCAATGACGCCGTCAAACTGGTGAAAGCTTGTGAGGCCTGCCAGTTCCACGCCAAGCAAATCCACCAGCCGGCAGGAGGCCTGCAGACTATACCCCTTTCGTGGTCATTCGTAGTCTGGAGGCTGGACATCCTGGGCCCGTTTCCTCGGGCGCCAGGGGGCTACCGTTACCTCTACGTCGTCGTGGACAAGTTCACCAAGTGGGCTGAAGTAGAGGCCGTCCGCACCATCCCCGCGGATTCCGCGGTCAAGTTCATCAGGGGCATCGTGAGCCGGTTCGGGGTGCCGAACCGCATCATCACAGACAACGGTTCGTAGTTCACCAGTAACCTCTTCAAAACATACTGTGCTAACCTTGGAACGCAGATATGCTACGCTTCGGTGGCACACCCCCGAAGCAACGGCCAGGCCAAGCGAGCCAACGCAGAGGTCCTGAGGGGCCTCAAGACCAGGACGTTCAAGAAGAAGCTGGAGGCCTGCGGCAGAGGTTGGTACGACGAGCTTCAGTCCGTGTTGTGGTCCATCCGCACAACCGCGACCAAGCCGACTGGAGAGACCCCGTTCTTCCTGGTCTACGGAGCCGAAGCGGTCCTCCCTCACGAGGTTAGATGTCGCTCCGCGTGGGTCCTGGCGTTCGACGAGGCGCAGCAGGACGCCATGCGGGGGATGGACCTCGTGCTGGGGGAGGAACGCCGCCGAGAAGCCGTGCTGCGAGCGGCGAGGTACCAACAAGCACTGCGATGATATCACTGCCGCAACATCCGCCCCAGAACTCTCGAGGTAGGAGACCTCGTGCTCAGGCGGGTTCTCTCCAGGGAGGGGCTGCACAAGCTCTCTCCCATGTGGGAGGGCCCGTTCAAGGTTGTTCATGTTTCCAGGCCTGGCTCCGCGTGCTTGGAGACTCAGGAGGGGGTGCCGGTCCAGAACGCATGGAACATCCAGCACCTCCGGAGGTTCTACCCCTAAAAAGGCCCAGAGCCTGTGAAGAAGGTGAATGCCTGTGAAGATCATCCTTTCTGGAAAAGGCCCAGAGCCTGTGAAGAAGGCGAATGCCTGTGAAGCTGTGCGTTTTGGAAAAGGCCCAGAGCCTGTGAAGAAGGCGAATGCCTGTGAAGCTGTCGCGTTTTGGAAAAGGCCCAGAGCCTGTGAAGAAGGCGAATGCCTGTGAAGCTGTCGCATTTTGGAAAAGGCCCAGAGCCTGTGAAGAAGGCGAATGCCTGTGAAGCTGTCGCGTTTTGGAAAAGGCCCGGAGCCTGTGAAGAGGGCAAATGCCCGTGAAGCCTGCTTCCCCCAAGAAAGGCCCGAAGCCTGTGAAGAAGGCCAACGCCTGTGAAGCTCGCCGCCCGTGACACTCTCACGTAATAATGAGTTGGGGCTGTACATGCCTCGGAGTCTCAGGAGCACCGGCCTCAGGCCCTGGGGCTCCCTCCCACGCCCAGTGGCAGCACTTAGCTCCGCACTGGTGAGAAGACGTTGAATACTAGATTAGGTGCCGGACGCGGCCTTTTCATTTGCTTTCCGCGGTTGGCTTGTTCATTCTCATTCGAAGTTTTATTGAAGCTGTTGCCATCTTTGGCTCGTGGTTCTTCGACTTTCCACTCTCCTGCCTCGATTTCTCTTATGCAAGGCCTCGCGAGGGGGGCAACCGAGCACCCTAGCAAGTGTTCCTGTCCTAGTCGTTCAAAGGTTTCGCGACCTGGGTCCATTACAGGAGCACCCCTCCAGTCCGTGCCCCACGGGCACCGCGACACGAACACAGGGCCTGGGTCGGTCGCCCCCCCCCCCCCCCCCCCACGGCTAGGGCCGGGAACTATCCACGCGCGGGCACGTAGCTGGAAGGCATGATAACGCAAGCAAAGCGATGATTAACAGCAATAACCCAAACACGCCCCCGCGGGGCTCCACGCTACTGTCTTTTTACGCAGGAAAAAGGAAAAGAAAGAACAAATCAGGCACAGCTCACCTCACACCGGCCTGCAGGGAAGGCTCGAGCTGCCTCCGGGGCTCAGGCAGACTCCCTCTCGCGCTTCACCGAAACGCGACGGCGGGCAGACACGCTACCACCTCCCAAGCAGGTACGACGGCGTGGGGGCTGACCGCGGTCATTGCTAGAAGAGTCGCCGCCTGAAGAAGAACCGGTGAAGCTTGGGGAACCTTGAGCGCCGCCAATCACGCGAGCGCTGCCCTCTCCATCATCGCCGGGACTGGGTTCCCGGCCACGGTCGTCGTCCTCAGGACAGCACCTTGCGCGACGACCATCTTCCCCAAACACCCTCACGTAGAGGGTGGCATCGCCGTCAAACTTGAAGTGCAGGGTGCACCGACGGCTCAGGCCACGCGCGCGGGCAAACGTCTGCCAACCGCGGGTCAAGGCCAGGCTCCCCGCTGCGGAGACCTCTAGTGAAGCCCATGAGGCCCGGCTGCAGCAGCCGTCTGCCTGAAGCCAGAGGCCGCCCGGGGCGCCGGCCGGGAGCTCGCCGAGGAGGAAGCGAGGAAGTTGAAGCCGGGTGCTAGTCGGCTCCGCCGACCACACAACGAACTCTGGCAGCACCTCTGTAGTGCGATAGCGCGGCCTAGGGGGACGCGCGACCGAAGCGCGCCCCCCGGCCGCTGCAAACCGCCCGTCGTCGTGCTGGAAATCGTCTCCACAGCCGCGGGGAGCTGCCGTGGTGGCCACAGGATGTTTGCGAGGGCGCCCTCGGCCGCGCTTAGGCGGGGGAGAGGCAGGCTCAACCTGGCGAGCCTTCCCCTTCTCTGCAGCCGAGAACCTCCTATACGGGGCCATGAAGAAGAAGGAGAAGCAAGAAGGGATGGACTGGAAGGGCGCGCGCCGTTCCGTACTTATGGCTAGCGAAGGCCAACCGCCGACCTCCACAATCATAGGTAATCATGACCTGCTTTGCATGCAGGGACTTGTCCAATCTGTGCAGTTGCCGAGTCGCCGTGGGGAAGTGGAGACGCCCACGTCCAATCAACCGCCACGCGGCACCCAAGGCCGCAGGCTGTTAGGGCCCGCGGCGCTTCACTCTTGCCCTTTCGCCTCCCTGCACGGCCAAGTCCGGGCGCGCCTTGGGCTCCGGGGCTACTGTCGGCGTTCTGGGAACGGGGGTCCCTAGACTTGCCTGCCTATGGCCTGCGGCGTGGCTCAAAGGGGGGCCAGCACGGCCCGTCTTCATCAACACAGACCCAAGACCCTCGCGAGGGGCCAAGCCTCACGGGGCGGACGACACGGAGCTTCCTCAGGCACGGCCTCATTAGGCTGGCTCGCGAGGAGGCGGAGAGATCAAGGCGGGGTACCTCACGAGGTGCCCGTGAAGCAAGCCATGACGACCAAAGGCACCAGGCGGGCGCCAGCCGCGCAGTGTCCTCCTTTCCTCTTTGGTGCAAAGGGAGCAAGCGCAGGCGAGAGCATCAAGCAAAGGCACCCGTTTTGATGCAACGAGACCAAGACCAGTCCAACGGCAGGGAGGAAGTCATTGTGGAGCCCAAGCCAGCGTCACTACCAGAGCCTTTGGCAGGCGAGGACCAACTTTAGTCAGGATAAGTGTACCAGATGTTCCCCTCCAAAATGGCCAATTGTTGGCGCCCTTCCCGCTCAATATTTGGGAAGAGGCACAGGGCCTTTGCCTATAAATAGGACTAGCCACCCACAGAAGAGGGGGATCGAGATCGGATCACAATCGAGAAGAGAGAGAGAAGGGTGACTGAACTCCTCCTAGCAGTTCGTCGCCCCAGCCAAGAACAGACCCTCGCGAGGCTGTTCTTCCTTCTATTGCTCATCATCATCAGCCCAAGAGGCAATCCACCACACCACACACTGGAGTAGGGTATTACACCACAACGGTGGCCCGAACCAGTATAAACCCTATGTCTCTTGTGCTGTTGTTTCCATAGCTTAGTTCTTAGCGAGGCGGAGGGGTGCAGGTAGGTAGAAGGCGAAATCTCCGCGCGCACCCCAGTGTTCAAACCTCAAGGGTCTGCCGGAACCCGAAATACGACAGCGAGCATCAGCCGGCTGTGCCAGATGGTCCACGATGCCGGCCTGCGGCCCGGCACCGAGGAACCTCTCTAGGTAGTATTGCTTGAGGCCGCCAGGGCGAGGGGCCGCTTGTACGACAGCTTCGTCTCCTTGTTCGACGAGGTCCTCATCGGTTTCCTCAACAAGTTCAACGTCGTCAAGAAGCTTGCGGACGACTTTGACGTAAGACTCCAGCCGACACGCCCAGGCTCTGCGATGCCCGCCACCCTCAACGGCCACTATGGTAACAACCTCTTCGACACACTGGTGACCCTGCGACTGCCCGCCGTCGCGCCGGAGAATGTCCACCTCGAGGTCGCGCTCGCCGCGCAGCGCCTGGTGCAGCAAGACACCATCGACACAATCACCCACGTCTACGCGCAAATCGTCCACAAGGACTACTACATGCAAGAGGAGGACGATAGGACGCTGGCCTTCTTAGAGCGCAGGGCAACCTTGGACAACACTGTTCAGAAGCACGTTGAGCTCGCCGCCAACGCCGCTGCTCCTCACACATCGGTTGGTGACCCGGCGCACTAGGGCATGAGGATGTCGTTGAACGTTGATGGATCCATATGTATTTTTATCTTTCTGTCAAATCCATCTAGTAGTATATGATACTACAGTAATTATCTTACCTTTCGCATCAACTTCATAATTGTCGTACGTACTCCATGCATGAACGGCGCCAGAACCAAACTTCTCATTACTCTAGGTAAAATCGTTATTTTCTATCTATCGGTCGTGCCATGGAGCAGAACCAAATTTTACAAGTTACGAGTTCAAAAGGAAAAGCCTGCCTTGTTCGCGTCGCACCCCCACACGGTTGGTCCGGCACGCTGCTCAAGCGGGAATGCGTGCGGTGTTGCATTTTCACTTACAAGTGGGACCACAATTGAGCAAACCGACTATCGGCAAACCCCCACCCCGCCCACCGCGCGATGGCTGAGAAAACAGGAGGGAGAAGAGATGGATGTAGCACAGACTCCAAGAAAATTGGTGTCGTATGGGACTCGTGTGGGTGGCGTGTGCCATACTGCTAGACGTGAATGCTAGTTATGGCCCATGCCACCCCACTATATCGAGCCTATATCGAGGTACATAGAACAAATTTCCTGCAGTCCGTGCTCAGCCCTCCTCTATCTCTCTTCTCAGCCAGCCAGTGGACGCGCGGAGCCCATTGTCTGTTTGCTCACATGCGGCCCCACATGTCAGTGAAAACGCAAGAGGACCCACTGAACCTGCACATCTTTCACCTCGACGTGCTGGCGATGAAAAACAATCCAATAAAGATCTTCGGTGGCCGCTTTTGGAGTTACTCAAGAGTAGTAAGATTCTATTTACAGTTTAACCCAAGATGCACATCTCGTGGCTTCAACTACAACTCTATTTTCTTTCGTGACACGACCTGGATGCTGGATGTCCCACGTGTCGGCAAAAGGAGGAAGAACCCGACCAAATCTTCGGTTCTGCTCTCGAATTAGACTGGTTGTGCTAACTTAAAAATTTTATTATGTACTCCCTCCATTCCAAAATACTTGACTTCCATTTGTCCAAAAATGGATGTACCTATATACCAAGACATGTCTGGATACATATATATTTTGACAAATAGAAGGCATGTATTGTGCAACGGAGGGAGTAGAATGGATGCAAGTTTTTGTATTGGGAAGAAGAGTACATCCATATATTGATAGAGCGCAATTTAGTAGATGTTCTATCACTTTTAGCTAGCACAGACACAAGATCGAGCCTCCACAGATCAACAATGAATGCATCAAGAAGGCACTAATCCAACTTACATGAGTAGTAAAATGTATTCTTGTGGTTCTTGTTTTCTTTGGTCTTGCTTTTCTAGTCAAAATTATCGTTGGAGTTCGTGCAAAACGGAGGTGCGTTTGGGGTCGGGCGTTGGAGTTGGCCTTACAAGTGGGACCGCAGTTAAGGAAACCGACTATCGGCAAACCCCCACCTCGCCCGCCGCGCGATGGCTGAAGTTAGAGAAACAACGAGGTTGAAGAGATTGCTCTAGCACGGACTTCAAGAAATAATATGGTGTCAGATGGATGTCGTGGTGGTGGCGTGTACTATTGTTGATTGGCCTCATCCGATAACCTGTTGCAATGCACGTACAATTATGTATTCGGAAAATATTTTTTTGCCTCGTTGCACCACTCACTCAGAGAAGCGACTAGAAAGCCATTCATAAATTTAGTAAGTTTATCACAGGCATATCATTTTATTACATACAACAGGCCATCAACCCACATCGACAACGAGGATACATTATAAATACTAAAGTTTTCACCACACAACAAATAACAAGCCATGAAATGAATTTCAACTCAACCATTCCGCGGCGTTGGAAACGCTTGCTTTGAACCACAAGTGATTCTCTGGGATGGGCCATCCGTTGTCGATTTGGAGACCAACGCAGGACTGATCATCCAGGCTGAAGCGGCCTACTATATCAGTACCAGGGTAGGGAACCACCCAAATGTCCGAGGTATAGACACAGTTGCTTCTCATAAATGTGTCAACAGCAGTTGGATCGCCTTTCACCATCATCGGATAGTTTTGTCCAAGGAAGAGCGAGTTTTCTCCAAGACTATCAATTCTGTGCCAGGGAGAAGGAGTTGGCGCTAGCACACTAGTATCCACCCCGAATACCATGCAACGGGTGTTGGAATAGGTCCGGAGAGTGCGACCATGGGAGACACCTGCTTCCTTAGCAGTAACATCATAAGTGGGCTGTATACACACAAGAAGAGGTGATCCATCGGAATTAGTTGCCAGGCGCCACAGAGTATATGGGCGCTGCTCGTGATCATCACCATCGGCATCTCCCCCTTGGTTATAAAAATTTTCAAGTATAGGTGGTGGGATGTTCACAGGACCTTGGAAACACAAGAAGAAGGTTAATTAGTAAAGGGAAACTTGCTAACCCGCATGCATGTGGATGAAACAATTATAATTACAGTGGAAGACAAACGTACCGAAACTACTAAGATGTCATGCAAAAACAGTGCCACGAGTGGTGGCAGCAAACACAAGGCCCTCGTATCGAATTGCATCATAGTACTCATCCGTGTACAGAAACTGATTTTTGAGCAATATCCATCGAGTCGAACCACGAAGGACGGCAACAAGCTTGTCGAAGATAGCAACGACTTGATAGTTGTTGTAATTCCAAGAGCAGTTGGGAACTCGACAAATTGCTATCTTCCATAGAAGACAGTCACCATGATCGTATTTGAACGTGCGTACATTACCGGTGTGCTCAACCTCTGGGCAGTGTGCTGAGATTTTTGGAAGTGGAACCCGGTGACGAGTGTGCACATTCACAAGTTCCCACTCGCAGTTGGACCCAATGTAAACAACCCAATCTCCATTTGTGCCCGCCCAAGCCTTGCCCTCAAGCGATGGCATCTTAACATCATACGTATCATTATCAAGCGGCATCAACTGGCACAGGGCGAGGCCTCCGTCGTGCCGGCGCCAGTCATCAGGGTCACTTGCAATGATGTTATTAGTTGAGTCGAGAATGGGCTTGAATGAACCTGCCATGCTAGCGAAGGTGATGATGTCGCATCGATCAATGAGTTCCTCCACCATGTCATCTTTCAAATCGGGGCAAGAATAACGGGGTCGTTTCCGGCCTATTCCCTCCATGGATAAGACGATCGAACAATGGCAGAAGAAAGGGTGAAGGGCTAAAGGAAAATGGAGGAGGGAGAGGAAGAGCATGCGACAATAGTTCCAAATCGAGAGGGAAAGGCGAAGAGTAGGTGGACGGTTGCGAGTATGCCACGGTTCACGAAGAGGCACCCCGGCCTACACGTCCGTTCGGAAATACTCCTACTACTCGCCGTCGTCTCATTGATATGTTGGAATGGGACCACATGTCAACGAAACATGGTGTGTAATTTCTCGTGCAAAATGCGATGTGGCCGCGTTGGCCCGAGGTGCCGCATTAGTTATCGACCTTTATTTTTTTAATGGCGTGCCGATCCGTTTTGAAGCACGACTAACTGGTACTGTACGTGGAGAGGATGACAACATGGACCCGCCAAGGTCATGGCAGTACGCAAGCAAGTGCCTCCTTATTTCAAGCCAATAAAAAAATGGCTCCTCCTAGTGGATTTCTGACATATGGGTCCCATGCCATTGTCAACGTAGTTAATAAATGAGAGAATTGCACAACGAGCGGCTGACACCAGGGACCCAGCAACTCGCCCAGTTATTTTTGTCTTGGGTTAATTTGATAAATGCCACTCAATTTCCAAACTTTGAAAAATGCCATTTCATGCCATTTCTAGTGGCATTTTTCGAAGTCTGGAGTGGCGTTTTCCAAAGTTTGCAAACTGCAGTGGCGTTTTTCAAAGTTTGCAAAAATTGCAGTGGCATTTTTCAAAGTTTGGAAATTGCAGTGGCATTTTTATGAATCGCCATAATTGGAGTGGCATTTATCTAATTTTTTTTTGAGACAGAAGCAGGGTGTCAACTGGGCTGTGCGGGACACTCTGGCCTGTCTAGACAGCCTTTTCTTTTATGTTTACCACAGACCAGCCCAGTAGTTTTTTTCTTTCTAAAAATGGCTAGCCCAGTTCTTTTGTGATTTGTCAAGTAAGTCGCTTTATCAGGCCTGTTGGGCTGGAAATCTTTCAAGACGAGGAGAGCTTCATTCGGCTGGCCGAGAAAATGGCCTATCAGTAATGAGAAATGGGCTGTACATTTTTAAAACACATCAAACCGGCAATTATTTTCAAATATCATTTTTTCATTTCAGGATTTTAAATTGCATTGATTTTTATGCATGGGACAATTTATTGGATTTTATATTGATATACATTTATTTTTAAAATCAGTCTGAATGTGACTCGAAATTTCGGGATTAAAAACAGTTCAGACCGCACTGACATATGTAAAATTTCATATAATTTTTTAACCGTGGCCACAATATGGGCTGTAATGCTAACATAGAGAATATGGGCTCCAAAAAAACCCGTAAGAATTAGCAAATGGGCTATAAATTATTTGAAATAATGGCAGATGGGTTGTATGCTGTTTTCCACAGATTTGAGGCTTTCCACAGATGGCCTGTATACTGTTGGATGTCCATCCAATGACCGTCGTCCTTCTTCAATCTCTGATCTTCCTACTCCAGCCGCTCAAACAAGCGCCGGCGGGACTGCCTGCTCCCTCCTCCGTGGCCGGCTGTGCTGACGCGCAGGCCTCACCGCCCCATCGTACTCCCATCATTGGCCTAGCCATCCCTCTACTCACCCACACCTGCTGTTATTCTCCGGCGACGGCAGACGAACCAGTAAACCCTCATACAGTCGTACTCCCCTCCGCATGGGAAACAAAAACAACAGCCGAGTCTTCCCTGCCTCCGTGTCGTTCCCTTCCTAGGCCTCGCCGTCGTCCACCGCCCTGGTGATCTCGGCGTGGCGTGGTCAACGACCGACATGCATCTAAAGTGGACTGTACGTGGAGAGGCTGACAGCTGGGTCCATGGCCACACGCAAGGAAATGCCTCCTTATTACGCGCAAAATAATGATTTCCTCCACCTGACATCTGGGACCCACCGAAACTGCCTCTGTATTTCACGAAAAAAACGTTACCGCCACTGAAAGCTCGGACCCACCAGCTATATCTTCGCACGCAAGGAAGTGCCTCCTTATTACGCACACAAAAAATGAATACTCCCCCTGCTAGCTGGGAACCAGTATAGTGAGCCTACTAAGTTGACGGGGACGAAGGGCTTTGTCAACTAAGTCAATATGCACGATTCTAGCTCGACTGACCGTACGATGTCCATCCAACGACCGTAGTGCTTCTTCAACCTCTGGTCTTCTTGCTCCAGCCACCCAAAGCAGTGCCGGTCATGTCGTCTGCTCCTGCCTCCCGTGGCCGGCTGTGCTGCCACGGAGGCCTCACCGCCCCCATACTAATCCCACCGCTGGCCAGGCCATCTCTCCACTCCACTCACCCACACCCCCTGTTATTCTGCGGCGACGGCAGCGCAGTCGAACTAGTGAACCCTCGTACTCCTCTCCGCGTGGGCATCCACTGCCGCATCTTCCCCGGCTCCGCGTCGTCCCCTTCCTAGGCCTCGCCGTCGTCCACCGCCGTGGTGCTGTCGGCGCAGCATTGTCAATGTGGTCAACGACCGAATTCCATCGGAAGAATACTGTACGTGGAGAGGCTGACAGCTGTGTCCACGGCAGCCGCAAGGAAGTGCCTCCTTATTACGCAAAAAATAATTATTCCTCCACCTGATAGCAGGGACCCACTGGACGCCCTCCAGTATATCGCGAATAAATGTTTGCCCCTGACTGCTGGGACCCACCCAATGGGCCACCGTATTTCCCAAAAAAACATCCCCCCTGCTGTCAGCTCGGACCCACCGGAAGTGCCTCCTTATTACGCACAAAAAAATGAATACCCCCTGCTAGCTGGGACCCACCTTGGTGGGAGGCTGACTTGTGGGCCTACTAAGTTGACGGGGACGTAGGGCTTTGTCAACTTAGTCAATATGCACGATTCTAGCTCCAGTGACCGTACGATGTCCATCCAACGACCGTAGTGCTTCTTCAACCTCTGGTCTTCTTGCTCCAGCCGCCCAAACCAGCACCAGTCGTGCCTCGTGCTCCTGCCTCCCGTGGCCGGCTGCGATGCGGCGGAGGCCTCACCGCCCCCTACTACTCTCACCGCTGGCCAGGCCATCCCTCTACTCACCCACACCCCCTGTTATTCTGCGGCGACGGCAGCCTCACACCGCAGCGAACCAGTGAACCCTCGTACTCCTCTACGCGTGGGCATCCACTGCCGCGTCTTCCCCGGCTCCGCGTCGTCCCCTTCCTAGGCCTCGCCGTCGTCCACCGCCCTGGTGCTCTCTGCGCGGCGTGGTCAACATGGTCAAGGAACGGCTTCCATCAGACGTGGACTATATGTGGAGAGGCTGACAGCTGGGTCCACGGCCGCAGCAAGGAAGTTCCTCCTTATTACGTGAAAAATAATTATTCCTCCACCTGACAGCAGGGACCCACCGGACGGGCCACCATATTTTGCCCCCCTGACTGCTGGGACCCACCAGCTACATCTTCACACGCAAGGAAGTGCCTGACAGTCGGGACCCACCTGGTCGAAGCGTACGTAGCATTGTCATTCTGGTCGCGAACGTGTACGTACATATATACTGGTGGATGTAGAGGCGCGCACGTGTCGTAGAAGAGGCGGCCAGGGTGCAAGAAAGAAAATATGGCCACGTATGTGTACATACGGGCGGGGTCTCGAACACCTACTCGCGCATACGTACGGCCAGGGCTCGTGTACATGGATGGGTCGGAACGGAGAAACAACGTCGTCGTCATGTTCATGGGGAGGCAACGGAATGTGTCGTGTTCATGGGGAGGCAACGGAATGCGTCGTGTTCATGGGGAGGCAACGGAATGCGTCGTGTTCATCGGGAGGGCTTGGACAGAACAGGCGATGGAAACAAGGCCTGGCATACCGCAGAACGGAGGAAACGGCCTTGTGTTCGACCGGCCACGTTCGAAATGGGATCCTGTTCATCGGGAGGGGTCTGGCGTACCGCAAAACGGAGGAAACGGACCTTCTATGGTCGAAACGGGGTCCTGTTGATCGGGAGGGGTGTGGCGTACCGCAAAATGGACGAAACAGACTTGTGTTGGAGCACTACGGTCGAAACGGGGGTCCTGTTCATCGGGAGGGGTGTGGCGTACCGCAAAACGGGACTCCATGGGATACTGTTCATCTCCACCATCGACCCCCACCAGCCTCCACGAGCTACTGTTCATCCACCGTCGACCTCCTCCAGCCTCCACATGCGACTGTTCATCCACGGTCTCCTGTTCATCCAGCCTCCACCGCGTGCTACTCCACCGGCTACTGTTCAACCATCCCTCTCCACAGGCTCCTGTTCAACCACCCCTCCACGGGCTACTGTTCATCCTGCCCTCCACCTCTACTGTTCATCCTGCCCTCCACGGGGTGGTCCTGTTCATCCAGCACTCCACAGGGTCCTGTTCATCCAGCCCCAACCGGCTCGATCGATCGGGGTCCTGTTCATCCAGAGGCAACACCACGGGGTCCTGTTCATCCACCCCACCGGGAACTGTTCATCCAAACCCCCCCGCAATGCTCACTGTTCATCCAGAGGCAGCATCGATCGGCTTTAGTTAGCAGCACTAGCGAAGGAATCGCTCGATCGGGTTCAGTTAACAGCCATCGATCGATCGCTTGGGTTTAGTAACGCGTAGCATGTAGTGCAATCGCTCGGGTTCAGTTAGGGCCCGACGCCTCGCTCGGGTTCAGTTAGAGACAATGCCTCGCACACATGCACGTATGTGTACGAGAGAAGTGCGCATCGCTCGGCCCCCGACCTCCCACCGTAACCGGGAACTCCCCGAAATTCCCCCCCCCCTCGCTTCTACCATGGTTTTTTCCGTCATGGACGGCCCAAAGAACGTCATGCAGCAGCGTCTCCGGCCCGCCCAGGATGAAAAGCCCATTTTCTGTCATGATTTTTTGTCATAGAAGTAGGAGCCCACCACATCTATGATGACACCGGGTTTTGTCACAATTATCGTCATAGAAGTGTCATATGTATGACAGAAAAAAATTTCGTTCGGCCCAAATTGTCACGGATGTGTCTTTTTTTTGTAGTGCTTGTCGGCGCTGAATTGAGATCCCGCCAAGTTCCAAGCTGGGACCATTGGTGTATTCATTCTGGCGGTTCAAATAAAAGTATTCTTTGAAGAACTCAAAAGTGGGTCCTTCTTGCAGATAAACTTCACAGAAAACTTGAAAGTTACACATGTTGGATATGGAATTGGGTCCAATATCCTGTGGATGAAGCTTGAAAAAATGCAGGATATCTCTAAAGAATTTTGAGCCGGGCGGCATAAAGCCCCGGTTCATATGGTCGATGAAGACAATGATCTCGCCGTCCTTTGGTTGCGGTCTTTCTTCGTCCGGGTCAGGAGCACGATAAGACATGACATTTGTTTCAGGTAAATACCCAACGGTGACAAAATCTTTCAGAGTGCTCTCGGTGACTATGGAAGGGACCCAGTTGCAAGTTGTCATCGTCTTTGGTGGCATGGTGAAAGTGCAATCTAAAAGAAAACAATTCACTGGATTAAATTAGTCGGTGGGATTGCAAGTTAAAGTTTACAGTGCACCTTTATCACAACGGCTTAAACAAGGGCTAATGATATATGGATAAGCCAGCTAAACCGGCGGTGTAAGCCGTTGTGATTAGAGGCATTCAAGATCTACCAAGGCTGTAATTTGCTAAGTGTCAGGACAAACAAGTTCCGCATATTGAGGGTATAAATTTGGATCTACCATTTAAAAAAAAGGAGATAAATTCATCTGCAAAATAATGGAGGAAGAACAGAGGAGCCCTAGAAGCAATCTGGTGCAGTAGGGATATGTTCTAATGTTTTAACAGGCACGGAAACTACGGCCGCACAAGATTTCATGGCTTTTTTGGGTCTAATATATGGATCTAGGATAAAACAAAAAGGAGGGTAGTGACAAAAATCCATGAATTCCAACGAACATCGACAAAACCCTAGTAACAGATCTATAACCAGGGAAAAGAAGCTTACCGAGATGGTTAGGGCAGCAGAATGGCGCCGCAAGTTTCTGGTCTATTCAGGGCGATGCAGCGGCCGGAGTTCAGGCTGGAGACAGGAGGTCTGCGGCGGAGAAGCTTGAGCGGGTCGGTGCGTCACAAGGAAGGAGAAGGAAGGAGAAGGAGAAGACCGAAGGGTAGTGTGCGGTCCTATTTAAGGGGAAACAAGCAAACAGACAAGTGAGAAAAACAAGGAGGTCGAACAATGGTTATCCAGCTAGATGGATGCCTCGATTTTTGGAAAGGCATTAAGGAAAAGATCCGTTGAAGATGACGTCGTTGCAGTTTTCTGAAATTTGTGGAGATGACGTCATGGCGGGTTATAAGGTTTTCACAACAGATGAGAAAGGATTTTTTCTAAGTCTTGAAGATTGACATGAACAAGTTCAAATCAACCTGGGGCCTAATGTTGGGGATATAACTATTAGGCATGACCCGCCCAGGAGGGGCCGGGTCATCCCTATGACGATTCACCATAATGAAGCCCAAGATTGACGGCGGTTCACAGATAGGCTTAGTATAAGGCCCAGGCCCGAAGGCGGCTCAAGGCCCGTAGAGATAAACCGCCGTATGTAGATGACTTGTATTGTAAGGCAGGAATAGTTAGAGACCGAGCCGGACAATGTTTATGAGCCGGTCGGGACTCTATGAGCCACCGGGCGTCAGCCTCTGTATATAAAGGGACAACCCGGGCGGCGGTTCAGGACAAGAAAACACAGATCGAAAGCTAGGTCAAGCGGATTCGCTCCCTAGCAATCGAAACATAAGCAATACCACCTCAAACTGGATTAGGCTTTTACCTTCATCACAAGGGGCCGAACCAGTATAAACTCTCGTGTCCTTTGTCCCGTTTTAACCCCTTTAAGCTTCCTAGTTGCGATGGCTCCATGCTTAAGTCCTTTCACTAGGACATCTGTTGTGACAATTCCACGACACAAGGTAATATGGGCTCTTTGTTAGATAAAAAATAATTCATATGAGAGCCACTCAACATTTTCATCATGGTCTTCTCCTCTCGCCCCCCTAAAGAAAAAGCAAAGAAACAAAACTATTTACATGGGAGAGCTCCCAACAAGCAAAAGAAGAACGAGAAATCTTTTTGGGTTTTATTTTTTAATTACTACTACATGCATGGAAAGTAAACTAGCTAAAAGCTACAACTAATTTTTTTAGTTTTTCTTAAGGTTTTTCAAACACACAAAAAGAAAGCTTAAAAAGAAAATAAACTAGCATGGATGATACAATGAAAAAGTATGAGCACCAACAATTGGAATGAGTGTGTGAACATGAATGTAATGTCGGTGAGAAACACGTACTCCCCCAAGCTTAGGCTTTTGGCCTAAGTTGGTCTATGCCCATGTATCAAAACTGTAGCTGGGGTCGTACTGAGATGCAGCGGCAATTGCCTCATGAGCTGCAGCTTGGAGGCGAGCTGCCTCCGTCCTCCTTTCGTACTCGCTCGCCTCCTCCCTGGTTATAGCATATCTCCCTTTTGTCTAAAAATCAAAGAAAGCAGGAGCAGGGAGAGCAACGTGGACGGTGCGTCGTCTGTCAAAGATTAGTCGGTACTGGAGGAACTAACCGTTCCTCTCAACAAACTGATGACGAACCATAGAATTATAATCTAGATAAGCAGGATGCAACTCAATATCATCCCCACGTATGGGTATACCAAGAAAGTTAGCTACACGAGTTGCATAAATTCCACAGAACAAATCTCCAATTAAACCATTAAGATGCAACCTACGTGCAACAATAGCCCCCAAGTTGTATTGTTTATCTCCTAATACATCACTCTTGAGAACACTAAGATCAGGAACACACATGTGACATGCCTCATCCTTACCGTTAATGCATCTACCCACGAAGAGAGCAAAATAATGTGTGGCAGGAAAATGAATGCTCCCTATGGTAGCTTGTCTTATTTCTCTAGATTCCCCCACAGTGATACTAGCAAGAAATTCTTTAAATTCAGATTTGCGAGGTTCACTAGCACCACCCCACTGCGGGAGTTTACAAGCAATATTAAAATCTTCTAAGTCCATGGTATAAGATTTATCATAAAGATCAAATAAGACATTGTGAGAGTTGCCCGAGGATGTAAATTTAAACCTTCTCACAAATGAATCAGTTAAATAGAGGTATTGCCGGCACGTATCTGCCTCGAAGCTCTCAAGATCAACGTTACGCACATATGCGTCAAGTTCTTCCTTGATGCCTGCCTGGACCATGAAATCCTCTAACGGCCATTCACAAGGCCGCACTTGAGCCTCCCTTGGTAGTTCATTGTCCGGCTCGCGTATTGCGGGCCTTGGGCCTTGCTTCTTGAGGAGCCACCTTGGTACATTTTCCTAAACATAATTCTTCCTCTGAAAAATTTCTGAAATTTTTAGTGACTCAAAATAAAAGTGAACGAAACTCAACAAAATTGATAGCAACTACTCCTCCAAGTGCCTAGAGGCTATATCATGCATTAGAACTACTTTTGACCACATAAATTTGACATGCAAGCTCAAGAACAGGGTCACCTAAGCAGCAAAAAATTTCAATAAATAAAGCACTAGAACAAAAACTAATTGGACCATTGGAGGAGTCACATACCGAAGAACAATCCCCTAAAGCAGTTTTGTGAATGGAGCTTTGAGCAAGGAGATCGAAAATGGCAGCAAGATGAGATAGAACTCGGTTTTGAGATAGTGGGTGATTTTATGGAGGAAGATGAAGTGTGTGGGTGCAAGGATAAGTGGAGGGGATCCACGTGGGGTCCATGAAGCAGGGGGGCACCCAGGGGGGTTGGGCGCATCCTCCACCCTCGTGGGCACATAGTGGGTCCCCCTGATGTCTTGTCAGTGCCAAAAAATCTTAAATATTCTGGAAAAAAATCATATTTCATTTTCAGAGCATTTGGAGAACTTTTATTTTCGGGGTATTTTTTATTGCAAGTATAATTCAGAAAATAGACAGAAATACTATTTTTTACTTTATTTAATATAAATAACAGAAAGTAAAAAGAGGGTATAGAAAGTTGTGCTTTCTAACTCCATCCATCTCATGCTCATCAAAAGGAATCCACTAACATGGTTGATCAAGTCTTGTTAACAAACTCATTCCGAATCACATGAAATCGGAGAAATTTCAAATAACACTAGGTTACCTCAACGGGGATATGCACATCCCCAACAATAAGAATATCATATTTCTTCTTGGCAATAGGAAGAGGAAATTCAAAACCTCCAATAGTGATTGTTGAAATTTTCCGAATAGAATTGATACTGTGGACTTGAGGTTGTTTCCTCGAAAAGTGTACCGTATGCTCATTACCATTAACATGAAAAGTGACATTGCCTTTGTTGCAATCAATAACAGCCCCCGCAGTATTCAAAAAGGGTCTGCCAAGGATAATCGACATACTATCATCCTCGGGAATATCAAGAATAAAAAAGTCCGTTAAAATAGTAACATTTGCAACCACAACAAGCACATCCTCGCAAATACCGACAGGTATCGCAGTTGATTTATCAGCCATTTGCAAAGATATTTCAGTATGTGTCAACTTTTCCAAATCAAGTCTACGATATAAAGAGAGAGGCATAACACTAATGGTACGTCTCCGTCGTATCTACTTTTCCAAACACTTTTTCCATTGTTTTGGACTCTAACTTGCATGATTTGAATGGAACTAACCCGGTCTGACGATGTTTTCAGCAGAATTGCCATGGTGTTTTTTTTGTGCAGAAATAGAAGTTCTCGGAATGACCTAAAAATCAACGGAGAATTATTTTGGAATATATAATAAATATTGGAAGGAAGATCCACATCAGGGGGCCTCCACCTGTCCACGAGGATGGGGGCGCGCCCCCCTGCCTTGTGGGCCCCCTCATGCTCCACCGTCCTCAACCTTGACTCCATATATTCACTTTCGGGGAGAAAAAAATAAGGGAGAAGGATTCATCGCATTTTATGATACGGAGCCGCCGCCAAGCCCTAAACTCTCTCAGGAGGGTTGATCTGGAGTCCGTTCGGGGCTCCGGAGAGGGGAATCTGTCGCCATCGTCATCATCAACCATCCTCCATCACCAATTTCATGATGCTCACCGCCGTGCGTGAGTAATTCCATCGTAGGCTTGCTGGACGGTGATGGGTTGGATGAGATTTATCATGTAATCGAGTTAGTTTTGTTACGGTTTGATCCCTAGTATCCACTATGTTCTGAGATTGATGTTGCTATGACTTTGCTATGCTTAATGCTTGTCACTAGGGCCCGAGTGCCATGATTTCAGATCTGGACCTATTATGTTTTCATCAATATATGAGAGTTCTTGATCCTATCTTGCAAGTCTATAGTCACCTATTATGTGTTATGATCCGTTAACCCCGAAGTGACAATAATCGGGATACTTACCGGTGATGACTGTAGTTTGAGGAGTTCATCTATTCACTATGTGTTAATGCTTTGTTCTGGTACTCTTTTAATAAGAGGACTTAATATCTCTTAGTTTACAATAGGACCCCGGTGCCACGGGAGGGTAGGACAAAAGATGTCATGCAAGTTCTTTTCCATAAGCACGTATGACTATATTCGGAATACATGCCTACATTACATTGATGAACTGGAGCTAGTTTTCTGTCACCCTAGGTTATGACTGTTACATGATGAACCGCATCCGGCATAATTCTCCATCACCGATCCATTGCCTATGAGCTTTCCATATATTGTTCTTCGCTTATTTACTTTTCCGTTGATATTGTTATCATCACTACTAAATACTTTGCTGCAGATATTAAGTTTCCAGGTGTGGTTGAATTGATAACTCAGCTGCTAATACTTGAGAATATTCTTTGGCTCCCCTTGTGTCGAATCAATAAATTTGGGTTGAATACTCTACCCTCGAAAACTGTTGCGATCCCCAATACTTGTGGGTTATCAAGACTATTTTCTGGCGCCGTTGCCGTGGAGCATAGCTCTATTCTTTGAGTCACTTGGGATTTATATCTGCTTATCATTATGAAGAAATTGAAAGATCCAACAACCAAGATTTATCCCTCAACTACGAGGGGAGGTAAGAAACTGCATCTAGCTCTGCACTTGATTCGGCTTCTGTTTTGAGTAATCTTGCGCAATGTTGGGGATATCGCTTATCCGGAACTTATCGGTCGACCCATGATAAATGGTAAATCGGCCAGTTTATCGGCATATCGGCCGATTTATCGCCATATCGGCTGATTTATCGGCCGATTTATCTTATCGGTCTGACAGCGGTAATCGATAAATTGGCTGATTTATCGGCTTATCGGAAGATATCTTGAACAGTGAGCTTGCGACACCTAAACGTGCTTCTGCTATTAATTCTGAAATGTTGCATGTTATTGATGATGCCACTTCTGCTATGCATGATACTTATGATGAAACTACTTCTATGCTTGATACTACTGTGCCACTTGGTGAATTTCTTGATGAACAACTTGCTAGGGCTAGAGAGAATGAAATTATTGAAACTGATAATATTGATGAAAGTGATGATGAAGATTCTCCCCCTAGATATGAATTACCTGTTTTGCCTAAAGGCTATGTTATGGATGAAGAAACTACTAGAGATTTTCTTGCTTGCAACGATAGGAGTGATCTTAAGAAATTATTAGCTAAGCTGAAACAAAAAACTCTGAATGCTAGAATGAAATATGATCCTGCTTATGCTACTTCACCTACCTTTATTACTGATAAGGATTATGAATTCTCTATCGACCCTGAGATAATTACTTTATTTGAATCTAAACCTTTCTATGGCTATGAATCTGAAACTGTTATGGCACATCTTACTAAATTAAATGATATAACCACCCTGTTCACTAATGATGAGAAAACTCGCTACTATTATATCCTTAAATTATTTCCGTTCTCATTAAAGGGTGATGCTAAGATATGGTTTAATTCTCTTGATCCTGGTTGTGTGCGTAGTCCCCAGGATATGATTTATTACTTCTCTGCTAAATATTTCCCCGCTCATAAGAAACAAGCTGCTTTAAGGGAAATATATAATTTTGTGCAAATTGAAGAAGAGAGTCTCCCACAAGCTTGGGGGAGGCTTCTCCAATTACTTAATGCTTTGCATGATCATCCCCTTAAGAAAAATGAAATACTTGATGTCTTTTATAATGGACTAACCGATGCTTCCAGAGACCACCTGGATAGAACACCAGATGAAGCTGAAATTCTATCGAATAATATGTTGACTAATGAAAATAATTGGACACTTCCTGATCCAATTCCTGAACCAACTCCAAAGCCAACTCCAAAGAAAAGGGGTATTCTATTTCTCAGTCCTGAAGATATGCAAGAGGCAAAGAAATCTATGAAAGAAAAAGGTATAAAAGCTGAAGATGTTAAGAATTTACCTCCTATTGAAGAAATACATGGTCTTAATTACCGCCCGTTGAAGAAATACATGGTTTTAATCCATCACCTATTGAAGAAACTCACGGTCTTGATAACCTGACACGGGTAGTAAAGGTAAATTCTCTCTGTAGATATGATAAAGCTGAAATCCCTCCTGCTAAGTTTGCTAGCCAATGTTTGGATGAGTTTGATGACGAGTTTGATGACTTTATGGTTAAGCAAGAAAACTTCAATGCCTATTTTGGTAGAGAATTAAAATGTAATGCTTACATGATTGAACACTTGAGTAATTATATGGTCAATGTTAAAGGTGAACTAAAACTTATTAGTAAACATGCTTCTATGGTTACGACTCAAGTAGAACAAGTACTTAAAGCTCATAATGATTTGCTCAATGAATTAAATAGTAAGAAAAATGATAATGATGTTAGAGTTATGACTAGAGGTGGTAAAATGACTCAGGAACCTTTGTATCCTGAAGGCCATCATAATATAATTGAGCAAGATTCTCAGAGAAATAATATTGATGCACCTAGTCCTACTAAGAGGAACAGGAAGAGGAAGAGGAAGAAAAATGATAGGACTTTGCATGCTTCTAGTGAACCTGTTGTTGACACACCTGAGAATCCCAATGATATTTCTATTTCTGATGCTGAAACACAATCTGGTAATGAGCATGAATGTAGTGATAATGTTAATGATGATGTTCATGTTGATGCTCAACCTAGCAATAACAATGATGTTGAGATTGAACCTGCTGTTGATCTTGATAACCCACAATCAAAGAATCAACGTTATGATAAGAGAGACTTTGTTGCTAGGATGCACGGTAAGGAAAGAGAACCGTGGGTTCAGAAACCCATGCCTTTTCCTCCTAAACCATCCAAGAAAAAAGATGATGAGGATTTTGAGCGCTTTGCTGAAATGATTAGACCTATCATTTTGCGTATGCGTTTGACTGATATGCTTAAAATGAATCCTTATGCTAAATATACGAAAGATATTGTTACTAATAAAAGAAAGATACCAGAATCTGAAATTTCCACCATGCTTGCTAATTATACTTTTAAGGGTGGAATACCTAAGAAGTTAGGAAATCCAGGAGTACCAACTATACCATGCTCCATTAAAAGAAACTATGTTAAAACTGTTTTATGTGATCTTGGAGCCGGTGTTAGTGTTATGCCTCTCTCTTTATATCGTAGACTTGATTTGAATAAGTTGACACCTACTGAAATATCTTTGCAAATGGCTGATAAATCAACTGCTATACCTGTCGGTATTTGTGAGGATGTGCCTGTTGTGGTTGCAAACGTTACTATTTTAATGGACTTTGTTATTCTTGATATTCCCGAAGATGATAGTGTGTCCATTATTCTTGGAAGACCCTTTTTGAATACTGCAGGGGCTGTTATTGATTGGACCAAAGGCAATGTCACTTTTCATGTTAATGGTAATGAGCATACGGTACAATTTCCGAGGAAACAACCTCAAGTCCACAGTATCAATTCTATTGGAAAAATTCCATCGATTATTTTTGGAGGTTTTGAATTTCCTCTTCCTACTATCAAGAAGAAATATGATATTCTTATTGTTGGGGATGTGCATACCCCCATTGAGGTAACCTAGTTGTTACGGCATATCTCTCTCAAGGTAGTTTTGGTGATTGATGACAACATGTTTGCGGACTAATCATGTGCTTTGAATAGTTCACAGATTCACCCCTGGCACGAGACGTTTCCTTCCCTTCGGAGTGTCCTTCAAGACGGTGTAGCTCTTTCGTTTCTCTCTCGGTGGACTAGTTGCGTAGAGGGCACCGTACTATCAAGAGGGGATCCGCTGGGGTTTTGCATGGGTGGAATCAACACGTACACATCAGCTTCTCACCCTCCGAGCTTTTCCATTCCATTGAAGAGATCTCTCCTCTCTTCCTTGTCCTATCTGGGTCCCTACGGTAGTACCGCGCCACCCAGCGGTAGTACCGCTGAGGAGCCACAAGCGGCAGTACCGCTCCACAACGGTAGTACCGCCCGTGTCATCACAGCAGTAGTACCGCCCTACCACCGCGGTAGTACCGTGTTGGGTCCTATTCCCTACTAGTCTCCTCTGCGCGGCAGTGCCGCTGGCTGGTGCGGTAGTACCGCTGACCTAGCAGTAGTACCGCCCCCTCTTAGCGGTAGTACCGCCCTGTGCGGGGATGGTTGGTGGGGGGCAACAGTTGGATTGTTGCCCCCACTATAAAAGGGAGTCCCCTTCTTCTCTTTGACCTACCTCTTCCTCCCCCAAGCTCCATTTATTGCTCAAGCTCCATTAAATGCTCCAAGCTCCATTTTCGCCCGATCTATCTCTCTAGCCAATCAAACTCGTTGATTTGCTCGGGAGTGGTTGAGAAGGCCCCGATCTACACTTCCACCAAGGGATTTTCAATTCCCCCACTCATCCCTAGCGGATCTTGTTACTCTTGGGTGTTTGAGCACCCTAGACGGTTGAGGTCACCACGGAGCCATAGTCCATTGTGGTGAAGCTTCATGGTTTTGTTGGGAGCCTCCGATTAAGTTGTGGAGATTGCCCCAACCTTGTTTGTAAAGGTTCGGTCGCCGCCTTCAAGGGCACCAATAGTGGAATCACGGCATCTCGCATTGTGTGAGGGCATGAGGAGAATACGGTGGCCCTAGTGGCTTCTTGGGGAGCATCGTGCCTCCACACCGCTCCAACGGAGACGTACTTCCCCTCAAAGGGAAGGAACTTCGGTAACACATCCTCGTCTTCACCGGATCCACTCTTAGTTATCTCTTACCTTTACTTGTGCAAGCTCTTTAGTGTTACTTCTCTTGCTTGCTTGTTGGTATTGCATCATATAGGTTGCTCACCTAGTTGCACATCTAGACAACCTACTTTGATGCAAAGTTTAATTTGATAAAGAAAAGTTAAAAATTGGTAATTGCCTATTCACCCCCCCTCTAGTCAACCATATCGATCCTTTCACTAGTGTTATTCAAAAATTCTCCGGTTCCATATTATTCGGAATGAGTTTGTTAACAAGACCTGATCAACCTTGTTTGTGGATTCCTTTTGATGAGCATGAGATGGATGAATTTAGAAAACACAACTCTTTGTACCCTCTTTTTACTTTCTGTTATTTATATTAAATAAAGCAAAAATAGTAATTTCTGTCTGTTTTCTGAATTATCCATGCAATAAAAATATCCTGAAAATAAAAAGTTCTCCAAATGCCCTGAAAATTAAATATGATTTTTTTCTAGAATATTTGAGAATATCTGGCACTTAAAACGCAACAGGGGGAGCAAGCACCTGGCCACGAGGGTGGAGGGTGCGCCCCCTGCCTCGTGGGCCCATGGTGACTCCCCTCCACTTATTCTAGCTAGCACACATTCCTTATTCCTCCCACAAACACCACTAACCAGCTCAGACCCGAGTCCAAGCTCATCTTGCTGCCATTTTCGGTCACCTTGCTCAAAGCACCTCTCACAAAACTGCTTTGGGGGATTGTTCCTTGGTATGTGACTCCTCCAATGGTCCAATTAGTTTTTGTTCTAGTGCTTTATTCATTGCATATTTTTGCTACTTAGGTGACCCTGCTCTTGAGCTTGCATGTCAAATTCATATGGTTAAGAGTAGTTTTGATGCATGATATAGTCTCTAGGCACTTGTGGGAGTAGTTGCTATCAATTTTGTTGAGTTTGGTTTACTTTTATTTTGAAGTTACTAAAATTTCAGAATTTTTTAAGAGGAAGAAATATGTTTAGGAAAATGTACCAAGGTGGTCCTTCAAGGAAGGAAGGGCCCAGGCTCGCAATACGCGATGCCGATGATGAACCACCGAGGGAAGCTCAGGTGTGGGCTTGTGAATGGCCGTCAGAGGACTTTATGGATCGAGCAGGAATTAAGGAAGAATTTAACGCGTATGTGCGTAATGCCGATCTTGAGAGCTTCGAGGTAGCTAGATAAGTGCCGCTAATACCACTATCTCACTGATTCCTTTGTGAGAAGGTTTGAATTTTCATCATCACGTAATTCTCAAACTGTCCTATTTGATCTTTATGAAAATTCTTATACTATGGACTTAGAAGATTTTAATACTGCTTGCAAACTTCCACAATGGGGCAGCACTAGTGAGCCTCGCAAATCTAAGTTTAGAGATTTTCTTGCTAGCATAACTGTGGGGGAATCTAGAGATATAACACAAGCTACCATAGGGAGCATTCATTTTCCTGCTATACATTATTTTGCTCTCTTCATAGGTAGATGCATTAATGGTAAAGATGAAGCATGTCAGATGTGTGTCCCTGACCTCAGTATTCTCAGGAGTGCCATATTAGGAGATAAACATTATAATTTGGGAGCCATTGTTTCGCATAGGTTGCATAATAATAGATTGAATGGAGATTTCTTTGGTGGAATTTATGCAACCCGTCTAGCTAATTTTCTTGAAATACCCATACGTGGGTATGATATTGAGTTGCCTCCTGCTTATTTAGATTATGAGGCCATGGTTCGTCATCAGTTTGTTGAGAGGAACGATCAGTTCCTCCAGTACCAACTAATATTTGACAGACGACGCACCTATCACGTTGCTCTCCCTGCTCCTGCTTTCATTGACTCCCAGGCAAAAGGGAGATGTGTTATAACCAGGGAGGAGGCAGACGAGTATAAGAGGAGGACGGAGACGGCCCGTCTCCAAGCGGCAACTCATGAGGCAATAGCTGCTGCATCTCAGTACGACCCCAGCTATAACTTTGGATATCCGCCAGGCCAGTCGTGGCCATAGACCAACTTAGGCCAAAATCCTAAGCTTGTGGGAGTACGTATTTCTCACCGACATTACATCCATGTTCACACACTCATTGCTAGTTGTCGGTGCTCATACTTTTTCATTGTATCATCCATGCTAGTTTATTTTCCTTTTTATGCTTTCTTCTTGTGTGTTTAATAAACCTTAGTAAAAACAAAAAATTAGTTGTTGCTTTTAGCTAGTTTACTTTCCATGCCTGTTGTAGTAGTAATTAAAAAGAAAACCCAAAAATATTTCTCATTCTTCTTTTTGCTTGTTGGGAGCTTTCCCGTGTAAATAGTTTTATTTCTTTTCTTTCCTTTGGGGGTCGAGAGGAGAACACCATAATTAAAATGTTGAGTGGATCTTATATGCATTATTGATTGATCCGACAAAGAGCCCATATTACCTTGTCTTCTCTCTTGAATTGAATGCTTGCAGATTCCAGCTTAGTCCAATGCACGTGCACTATTATTATTATCCACACTATTCGGTCATGTAGGTGAAAGGCAATAATGATGATTATATGATGAACTTATTGAGATAAGAAAAGTTGGTATGAACTCGACCTCTCTTGTTTTTGTAAATATGATTAGTTCATCGTTCCTGATTCAGCCTATTATGAATTAACATGTTTGCAATGACAATTAGAGATTATAGTTGCTTATGCCATGCTGAATTAGCTAGGAGCTTATAATGGTTTACCTTACGTGCCAATATGCTACTAAAATGGTTGTGATGTGGTATGATAGGGTGGTATCTTCTTTTGAACGATTCGAGTGGCCTGACTTGGCACATGTTCACGCATGTAGTTGAAACAAAATCAACATAGCCTCTACGATATTTATGTTCATGGTGCATTATATCCTACTCATGCTTGCATTCGGTGTTGATTAATTTTAATGCATGTTCATGATTGTTGTTGCTCTCTAGCTGGTCGCTTCCCAGTCTTTTGCTAGCCTTCACCTGTACTAAGCGGGAATACTGCTTGTGCATCCAATTCAATAAACCCCAAAGTTATTCCATATGAGTCCACCATACCTACCTATATACGATATCTACCTGCTGTTCCAAGTAAATTTGTATGTGCCAAACTCTAAACCTTCAAATACACATTCTGTTTTGTATGCTCGAATAGCTCATGTATCAACTAGGGCTGTCCGTTGTTGGAAATATGCCCTAGAGGCAATAATAAAATGGTTATTATTATATTTCTTTGTTCATGATAATTGTCTATTGTTCATGCTATAATTGTGTTATCCAGAAATCGTAATACATGTGTGAATACATAGACCACAACACGTCCCTAGTGAGCCTCTAGTTGACTAGCTCGTTGTTCAAAAGATAGTCATGGTTTCCTGACTATGGACATTGGATGTCATTGATAACGGGATCACATCATTAGGAGAATGATGTGATGGACAAGACCCAATCCTAAGCATAGCTCAAAGATCGTGTAGTTCGTTTGCTGTAGCTTTTCTGAATGTCAAGTATCATTTCCTTAGACCATGAGATTGTGCAACTCCTGGACACCGTAGGAGTGCCTTGGGTGTGCCAAACGTCACAACGTAACTGGGTGACTATAAAGGTACATTACAGGTATCTCCGAAAGTGTCTGTTGGGTTGGCACGAATTGAGACTGGGATTTGTCACTCCGTATGACGGAGAGGTATCTCTGGTCCCACTCAGTAATGCATCATCATAATGAGCTCAATGTGATCAAGTGGTTGATCACGGGATCATGCATTACGGTACGAGTAAAGTGACTTGCCGGTAACGAGACTGAACAAGGTATTGGGATATCGAAGATCGAGTCTCGGGCAAGTAACATACCGATTGACAAAGGGAATTGTATACGGATTGATTGAATCCTTGACATCGTGGTTCATCCGATGAGATCATCATGGAGCATGTGGGAGCCAACATGGGTATCCAGATCCCGCTGTTAGTTATTGACCGGAGAGTCGTCTCGGTCATGTCTGCATGTCTCCCGAACCCGTAGGGTCTACACACTTAAGGTTCGGTGACGCTAGGGTTGTTAGGAAGACTTGTATGTGATTAACGAATGTTGTTCGGAGTCCCGGATGAGATCCCGGACGTCATGAGGAGTTCCGGAATGGTCCGGAGGTGAAGATTTATATGTAGGAAGTTGTCATACGATCACCGGAAAGGTTCGGGGGCATATCGGTATTGTACCGGGGCCACCGGAGGGGTTCCGGGGATCCACCGGGAGGGCCCACCTCTTCCGGAGGGCCTTATGGGCTGTATGGAGAAGGGAACCAGCCCAAATGGGCTGGGGCGCCACACCCCCCCTAGGGCCCATGCGCCTAGGGTTTGGGGGAAACCCTAGGGGGGGCGCCCCCTTGCTTGGGGGGCAAGCCCCCCTCCCCTTGGCCGCCGCCCCCCTCTAGATCTCATCTAGAGGGGGCCGGCCTCCTTCCCCTTCCCCTATAAATAGAGGGGTGAGGGGAGGGCTGCATACAACATCCAAGGCGCAGCCCCTCCCCTCCCCAACACCTCTCCTCCTCCATAAGAGCTTGGCGAAGCCCTACCAGAGTACTGCAGCTTCACCACCACCACGCCGTCGTGCTGCTGTTGGAGCCCTTTTCCTCAACCTCTCCCTCCTCCTAGCTAGATCAAGGCGCAGGAGACGTCCTCACTCCGTACATGTGTTGAACGCGGAGGTGTCGTCCGTTCGGCGCTAGGATCTTTGGTGATTTGGATCATGACGAGTACGACTCCATCAACCCATTCTCTTGAACGCTTCCGCTCGTGATCTACAAGGGTATGTAGATGCACTCCTCTCTCCCTCGTTGCTAGATGACTCCATAGATTGATCTTGGTGATGCATAGAAAATTTTAAAATTCTGCTACGTTCCCCAACAGTGGCATCATGAGCTAGGTCTATGCGTAGTTACTATGCACGAGTAGAACACAAAGTAGTTGTGGGAATCGATATTTTCAATTTGCTTGCCATTACTAGTCTTATCTTGATTCGGCGGCATCGTGGGATGAAGCGGCCCGGACCAACCTTACACGTACGCTTACGTGAGACCGGTTCCACCAACTGACATGCACTAGTTTCATAAGGTGGCTGGCGGGTGTCTGTCTCTCCCACTTTAGTCGGATCGGATTCGATGAACAGGGTCCTTATGAAGGGTAAATAGAAATTGGTAATTCACGTTGTGGTTTTTGGCGTAGGTAAGAAACGTTCTTGCTAGAATCCTATAGCAGCCACGTAAAAACTTGCAAGAACAATTAGAGGACGTCTAACTTGTTTTTGCAGCAAGTGTTTTGTGATGTGATATGGCCAAAGGATGTGATGAATGATATATGTGATGTATGAGATGATCATGTTCTTGTAATAGGAATCATGACTTGCATGTCGATGAGTATGACAACCGGCAGGAGCCATAGGAGTTGTCTTTATTTATTTATGACCTGCGTGTCAACATAAACGTCATGTAATTACTTTACTTTATTGCTAAAGCGTTAGCCATAGTAGTAGAAGTAATAGATGACGAGACAACTTCAAGAAGACACGATGATGGAGATCATGATGATGGAGATCATGGTGTCATGCCGGTGACAACGGTGATCATGGAGCCCCGAAGATGGAGATCAAAAGGAGCAAATGATAATGGCCATATCATGTCACTATTTGATTGCATGTGATGTTTATCATGTTTTACATCTTATTTTCTTAGAATGACGGTAGCTTAAATAAGATGATCCCTCGTAATAATTTCAAGAAAGTGTTCCCCCTAACTGTGCACCGTTGCGAAGGTTCGTTGTTTCGAAGCACCATGTGATGATCGGGTGTGATAGATTCTAACGTTCGAATACAACGGGTGTAAGCCAGATTTACACACGCAATACACTTAGGTTGACTTGACGAGCCTAGCATGTACAGACATGGCCTCGGAACACAGAAGACCGAAAGGTCGAGCATGAGTCGTATAGAAGATACGATCAACATGAAGATGTTCACCGATGTTGACTAGTCCGTCTCACATGATGATCGGATACGGCCTAGTTAACTCGGATCATGTTATACTTACATGACTGGAGGGATGTCTATCTGAGTGGAGTTCATTGAATAATTTGATTAGATGAACTTAGTCTAAATTTTTACAATATGTCTTGTAGATCAAATGGCCCATGTTGTCCTCAACTTCAACGCGTTCCTAGAGAAAACCAAGCTGAAAGATGATGGCAGCAATTATACGGACTGGTTCCGGAACCTGAGGATCATCCTCATAGCTGCCAAGAAAGATTATGTCCTAGAAGCACCGCTAGGTGACGCACCCGTCCCACAGAACCAAGACGTTATGAAACGCTTGGCAGACACGTGCTGATGATTACTCCCTCGTTCAGTGCGGCATGCTTTACAGCTTAGAACCGGGGGCTCCAAAAGCGTTTTGAGAGACACGGAGCATATGAGATGTTCGAAGAGCTGAAAATGGTTTTTCAAGCTCATGCCCGGGTCGAGAGATATGAAGTCTCCGACAAGTTCTTCAGCTGTAAGATGGAGGAAAATAGTTCTGTCGGTGAGCACATACTCAAAATGTCTGGGTTGCATAACCGCTTGACTCAGCTGGGAGTTAATCTCCCGGATGACGCGGTCATTGACAGAATCCTTCAGTCGCTTCCACCGAGCTACAAGAGCTTTGTGATGAACTTCAATATGCAGGGGATGGAAAAGACCATTCCTGAGGTATATTCAATGCTGAAATCAGCAGAGGTAGAAGTCAAAAAGGAACATCAAGTGTTGATGGTGAATAAAACCACTAAGTTCAAGAAAGGCAAGGGTAAGAAGAACTTCAAGAAGGACGGCAAGCGAGTTGCCGCGCCCGGTAAGCAAGCTACCGGGAAGAAGCCAAAGAATGGACCCAAGCCCGAGACTGAGTGTTTTTATTGCAAGGGAAGTGGTCACTAGAAGTGGAACTGCCCCAAATACTTAGCGGACAAGAAGGCCGGCAACACGAAAGGTATATGTGATATACATGTAATTGATGTGTACCTTACCAGTACTCGTAGTAGCTCCTGGGTATTTGATACCGGTGCGATTGCTCACATTTGTAACTCGAAGCAGGAGCTGCGGAATAAACGGAGACTGGCGAAGGACGAGGTGACGAAGCGCGTCGGGAATGGTTCCAAGGTCGATGTGATCGCCGTCGGCACGCTACCTCTACATTTACCTACGGGATTAGTTTTAAACCTCAATAATTGTTATTTAGTGCCAGCTTTGAGCATGAACATTGTATCAGGATCTCGTTTAATACGAGATGGCTACTGATTTAAATCCGAGAATAATGGTTGTTCTATTTATATGAGAGATATGTTTTATGGTCATGCTCCGATGGTGAATGGTTTATTCTTAATGAATCTTGAGCGTAATGCTACACATATTCATAGTGTCAATACCAAAAGATGTAAGGTTGATAATGATAGTCCCACATACTTGTGGCACTGCCGCCTTGGTCACATAGGTGTCAAACGCATGAAGAAGCTCCATGCAGATGGACTTTTAGAGTCTCTTGATTACGAATCATTTGACACGTGCGAACCATGCCTCATGGGTAAAATGACCAAGACTCCGTTCTCAGGAACAATGGAGCGAGCAATCAACTTATTGGAAATCATACATACTGATGTGTGTGGTCCAATGAGTGTTGAGGCTCGCGGTGGCTATCGTTATGTTCTCACCCTCACTGATGACTTGAGTAGATATGGGTATGTCTACTTAATGAAACACAAGTCTGAGACCTTAGAAAACTTCAAGGAATTTGAGAGTGAGGTTGAGAATCAACGTGAGAGGAAAATCAAGTTCTTGCGATCAGATCGTGGGGGAGAATACCTGAGTCACGAATTTGGCACACACTTAAGAAAATGTGGAATAGTTTCACAACTCACGCCGCCTGGAACACCTCAGCGTAATGGTGTGTCCGAACGTCGTAATCGCACTCTATTAGATATGGTGGGATCTATGATGTCTCTTACCGATTTACCGCTGTCATTTTGGGGCTATGCTTTAGAGACTGCCGCATTCACTTTAAATAGGGCTCCGTCGAAATCCGTTGAGACGACACCATATGAATTATGGTTTGGGAAGAAACCTAAGCTGTCGTTTCTAAAAGTTTGGGGATGCGATGCTTATGTCAAGAAACTTCAACCTGAAAAGCTCGAACCCAAATCGGAAAAATGCGTCTTCATAGGATACCCTAAAGAAGTTGTTGGGTATACCTTCTACCTCAGATCCGAAGGCAAGATCTTTGTTACCAAGAATGGGTCCTTTCTAGAGAAAGAGTTTCTCTCGAAAGAAATAAGTGGGAAGAAAGTAGAACTTGATGAAGTATTGCCTCTTGAACCGGTAAGTGGTGCAGCTCAAGAAAATGTTCCTGAGGTGCCTGCACCGACTAGAGAGGAAGTTGATGATGATGATCATGAAACTTCAGATCAAGTTGCTACTGAACTTCGTAGGTCCACAAGGACATGTTCCGCACCAGAGTGGTACGGCAACCCTGTCTTGGAAATCATGTTGTTAGACAACGGTGAACCTTCAAACTATGAAGAAGCGATGGCGGGCCCGGATTCCGACAAATGGCTGGAAGCCATGAAATCCGAGATAGGATCCATGTATGAAAACGAAGTATGGACTTTGACTAACTTGCCCGATGATCGGCGAGCCATAGAAAATAAATGGATCTTTAAGAAGAAGACAGACACGGATGGTAATGTGACCATCTATAAAGCTCGACTTGTCGCTAAGGGTTATCGACAAGTTCAAGGGGTTGACTACGATGAGACTTTCTCACCCGTAGCGAAGCTGAAGTCCGTCCGAATCATGTTAGCAATTGCCGCATTCTATGATTATGAGATATGGCAAATGGACGTCAAAACAGCATTCCTTAATGGTTTCCTTAAGGAAGAATTGTATATGATGAAGCCGGAAGGTTTTGTCGATCCTAAGAATGCTGACAAGGTGTGCAAGCTCCAACGCTCGATTTATGGGCTGGTGCAAGCATCTCGGAGTTGGAACATTCGTTTTGATGAGATAATCAAAGCGTTTGGGTTTATGCAGACTTATGGAGAAGCGTGCATTTACAAGAAAGTGAGTGGGAGCTCTGTAGCATTTCTCATATTGTATGTGGATGACATACTGTTGATGGGAAATGATATAGAATTCTTGGAAAGCATAAAGGCCTACTTGAACAAGTGTTTTTCAATGAAGGACCTTGGAGAAGTTGCTTATTTATTAGGCATCAAGATCTATAGAGGTAGATCGAGACGCCTCATTGGTCTTTCACAGAGTACGTACCTTGACAAGATATTGAAGAAGTTCAAAATGGATCAGTCAAAGAAGGGTCCTTGCCTGTATTGCAAGGTACGAGATTGAGCATGGCTCAATGCCCGACCACGGCAGAAGATAGAGAAAAGATGAGTGTCGTCCCCTATGCCTCGGCCATAGGGTCTATCATGTATGCTATGTTGTGTACCAGACCTGATGTAAACCTTGCCGTAAGTTTGGTAGGAAGGTACCAAAGTAATCCCGGCATGGAACACTGGACAGCGGTCAAGAATGTCCTGAAGTACCTGAAAAGGACCAAGGAAATGTTTCTCGTTTATGGAGGTGACGAAGAGCTCGTCGTAAAGGGTTACGTCGATGCTAGCTTCGACACAGATCTGGATGACTCTAAGTCACAAACCGGATACGTGTATATTTTGAATGGTGGGGCAGTAAGCTAGTGCAGTTGCAAGCAAAGCGTTGTGGCGGGATCTACATGTGAAGCGGTGTACATGGCAGCCTCGGAGGCAGCACAAGAAGCAGTCTGGGTGAAGGAGTTCATTACCGACCTAGGAGTCATACCCAATGCGTCGGGCCCGATGACTCTCTTCTGTGACAACACTGGAGCTATTGGCCTTGCCAAGGAGCCCAGGTTTCATAGGAAGATCAGGCATATCAAGCGTCGCTTCAACTCCATTCGTGAAAGTGTTCAAAATGGAGACATAGAGATTTGTAAAGTACATACGGACCTGAATGTAGCAAATCCATTGACTAAACCTCTCCCTAGAGCAAAACATGATCAACACCAGAACTGCATGGGTGTTCGATTCATCACAATGTAACTAGAATATTGACTCTAGTGCAAGTGGGAGACTGTTGGAAATATGCCCTAGAGGCAATAATAAAATGGTTATTATTATATTTCTTTGTTCATGATAATTGTCTATTGTTCATGCTATAATTGTGTTATCCGGAAATCGTAATACATGTGTGAATACATAGACCACAACACGTCCCTAGTGAGCCTCTAGTTGACTAGCTCGTTGTTCAAAAGATAGTCATGGTTTCCTGACTATGGACATTGGATGTCATTGATAACGGGATCACATCATTAGGAGAATGATGTGATGGACAAGACCCAATCCTAAGCATAGCTCAAAGATCGTGTAGTTCGTTTGCTGTAGCTTTTCTGAATGTCAAGTATCATTTCCTTAGACCATGAGATTGTGCAACTCCTGGACACCGTAGGAGTGCCTTGGGTGTGCCAAACGTCACAACATAACTGGGTGACTATAAAGGTACATTACAGGTATCTCTGAGAGTGTCTGTTGGGTTGGCACGAATCGAGACTGGGATTTGTCACTCCGGATGACGGAGATGTATCTCTGGGCCCACTCAGTAATGCATCATCATAATGAGCTCAATGTGATAAAGTGGTTGATCACGGGATCATGCATTACGGTACGAGTAAAGTGACTTGCCGGTAACGAGACTGAACAAGGTATTGGGATACCGACGATCGAGTCTCGGGCAAGTAACGTACCGATTGACAAAGGGAATTGTATACGGATTGATTGAATCCTCGACATCGTGGTTCATCTGATGAGATCATCGTGGAGCATGCGGGAGCCAACATGGGTATCCAGATCCCGCTGTTAGTTATTGACCGGAGAGTCGTCTCGGTCATGTCTGCATGTCTCCCAAACCCGTAGGCTCTACACACTTAAGGTTCGGTGATGCTAGGGTTGTTAGGAAGACTTGTATGTGATTACCGAATGTTGTTCAGAGTCCCAGATGAGATCCCGGACGTCACGAGGAGTTCCGGAATGGTCCGGAGGTGAAGATTTATATGTAGGAAGTTGTCATACGGTCACCGGAAAGGTTCGAAGGCATATCGGTATTGTACCGGGGCCACCGGAGGGGTTCCGGGGGTCCACCGGGAGGGGCCACCTCTTCCGGAGGGCCTTATGGGCTGTATGGAGAAGGGAACCAGCCCAAGTGGGCTGGGGCGCCACACCCCCCTAGGGCCCATGCGCCTACGGTTTGGGGGAAACCCTAAGGGGGGGCGCCCCCTTGCTTGGGGGGCAAGCCCCCTCCCCTTGGCCGCCGCCCCCCCTCTAGATCTCATCTAGAGGGGGCCGGCCCCCTTCCCCCTTCCCCTATTAATAGAGGGGTGAGGGGAGGGCTGCATACAACATCCAAGGCGCAGCCCCTCCCCTCCCCAACACCTCTCCTCCTCCATAAGAGCTTGGCGAAGCCCTACCGGAGTACTGCAGCTTCACCACCACCACGCCGTCATGCTGCTGTTGGAGCCCTCTTACTCAACCTCTCCCTCCTCCTTCCTGGATCAAGGCGCGGGAGACGTCCTCGCTCTGTACGTGTGTTGAACGCGGAGGTGTCGTCCGTTCGGCGCTAGGATCTTCGGTGATTTGGATCACGACGAGTACGACTCCATCAACCCGTTCTCTTGAACGCTTCCGCTCGTGATCTACAAGGGTATGTAGATGCACTCCTCTCTCCCTCGTTGCTAGATGACTCCATAGATTGATCTTGGTGATGCGTAGAAAATTTTAAAATTCTGCTACGTTCCCCAACATCCGTATCTTCCGTGTTAGGCGGGTTATTCTCAAGAGGAGTGGACTCCGCTCCACACTCACGAGAAAAGGGCTGGTCACCGGGATGCCCGGTCCCATGCTTTATGCAAATCAAATCAAAGTAACTGCAAACAAAACTCCCCCGGGACTGTTGTTAGTTGGAGGCACTTGTTGTTTCGAGCAAGCCATGGATTGATGCTTGTTGGTGGAGGGGGAGTATAAACTTCACCATTCTGTTTGGGAACCGCCTATAATGTGTGTAGCATGGAAGATATCGCCATCTCTTGGTTGTTATGTTGACAATGAAAGTATACCGCTCAAAATATTATTCATATCTATTTCAAAATCGAGCTCTGGCACCTCTACAAATCCCTGCTTCCCTCTGCGAAGGGCCTATCTATTTACTTTTATGCTGAGTCATCATCCTCTTATTAAAAAGCACCAGTTGCAGAGCACTGCTGTCATTTGCATCCATTACTATTAATTTACATTGTTATGACTTGACTGGATCTCTTTTACCATGAATTACAATGTCTAGTCAGTCCTTGATCTTTAAAGGTGCTCTGCATTTATGTTTTGCGGTCTTAGAAAGGGCTAGCGAGATACCATCTTGTTATATCATATCATGATTGTTTTGAGAAAGTGTTGTCATCCCAGATTTATTATTATTGCTCGCTAGTTGATTATGCTATTGATATGAGTAAACATGAGACCTAAATGTCATTGTGAATATGGTTAGTTCGTAATCTTTGCTGAAAACTTGAATGCAGCCTTTACATATTTGCAACAACAAGAGCAAACAGAGTTTGTAAAAGCTTTTCTTTATCACTTTTAGTTTATCAAGTGAATTGCTTGAGGACAAGCAAAGGTTTAAGCTTGGGGGAGTTGATACGTCTCCGTCGTATCTACTTTTCCAAACACTTTTTCCCTTGTTTTGGACTCTAACTTGCATGATTTGAATGGAACTAACTCGGACTGACGCTGTTTTCAGCAGAATTGCCATGGTGTTATTTTTGTGCAGAAATAGAAGTTCTCGGAATGACCTGAAAATCAACGGAGAATTATTTTGGAATATATAATAAATATTGGAAGGAAGATCCACGTTAGGGGGGCCTCCACCTGTCCACGAGGGTGGGGGCGCGCCTGCCCCCCCCCCCCCCTGTGCACACCCCCTGCCTCGTGGGCCCCCTAACGCTCCACCGACCTCAACCTTGACTCCATATATTCACTTTCAGGGAGAAAAAACTAGGGAGAAGGATTCATCGCGTTTTTCGATACGGAGCCTCCGCTAAGCCCTAAACTCTATTGGGAGGGTTGATCTGGAGTCCGTTCGGGGCTCCAGAGAGGGGAAATCCGTCGCCATCATTGTCATCAACCATCCTCCATCACCAATTTCATGATGCTCACCGCCGTGCGTGAGTAATTCCATTGTAGTCTTGCTGGACGGTAATGGGTTGGATGAGATTTATCATGTAATCGAGTTAGTTTTGTTACGGTTTGATCCCTAGTATCCACTATGTTCTGAGATTGATGTTGCTATGACTTTGCTATGCTTAATGCTTGTCACTAGGGCCCGAGTGCCATGATTTCAGATCTGAACCTATTATGTTTTCATCAATATATAAGAGTTCTTGATCTTATCTTGCAAGTCTATAGTCACCTATTATGTGTTATGATCCGTTAACCCCGAAGTGACAATAATCGGGATACTTACTGGTGATGACCGTAGTTTGAGGAGTTCATGTATTCACTATGTCTTAATGCTTTGTTTCGTTACTCTATTAAAAGGAGGCCTTAATATCGTGTAGTTTCCAATAGGACCCCGCTGCCACGGGAGGGTAGGACAAAAGATGCCATGCAAGTTCTTTTCCATAAGCACATATGACTATATTCGGAATACATGCCTACATTACATTGATGAACTAGAGCTAGTTCTTTGTCACCCTAGGTTATGACTGTTACATGATGAACCGCATCCGACATAATTCTCCATCACCGATCCATTGCCTACGAGCTTTCCATATATTGTTCTTCGCTTATTTACTTTTCCGTTGCTATTGTTATCATCACTACAAAACACCAAAAATATTACTTTTGCCATCGTTACCTTTTACCACCGTTACCACTACTATCATATTACTTTGCTACTAAATACTTTGCTGCAGATATTAAGTTTCCAGGTGTGGTTGAATTGACAACTCAGCTGCTAATACTTGAGAATATTCTTTGGCTCCCCTTGTGTCAAATCAATAAATTTGGGTTGAATACTCTACCCTCAAAAACTGTTGCGATCCCCTATACTTGTGGGTTATCAACTTACACCGGGTCCGAGGTCACATAAAGCAGTTTTAACATAGTTTCTTTTAATGGAGCATGGTATAGTCAGTACCCCTGGATCTCCAAGTTTCTTTCGTATTCCACCTTTAAAAGTATAATTAGCAAGCATGGTGGAAATTTCAGCTTCTGGTATCTTTCTTTTATTTGTAACAATGTCTTTCATGTACTTAGCATAAGGATTCATTTTAAGCATATCAGTCAAACACATACGCAAAAAGATAGGTCTAATCATTTCAGCAAAGCACTCAAAATCCTCATCATCCTTTTTCTTGGATGGTTTAGGAGGAAAAGGCATGGGTTTCTTAACCCATGGTTCTCTTTCTTTACCGTGCTTCCTAGCAACGAAGTCTCTCTTATCATAACGTTGATTCTTTGATTGTGGGTTATCAAGATCAACAACAGGTTCAATCTCTACGTCATTATCATTGCTAGGTTGAGCATCAACATGAATATTATCATTAACATTATAACTAGGTTCATGTTCATTACCAGATTATGTCTCAACATCAGAAATAGAAATATCATTGGGATTCTCATGTGTGTCAACAACAGGTTCACTAGAAGCATACAAAGTCCTATCATTTTTCTTTTTTCTTCTTCTTAGAAGAACTAGGTGCATCAATATTAGTTCTCTGAGAATCTTGCTCAATTCTATTAGGGTGGCCCTCAGGATACAAAGGTTCCTGAGTCATTTTTCCCCCTCTAGTCATAACTCTAATAGCATGATCATTTTTCTTATTATTTAATTCATTGAGCAAATCATTCTGAGCCTTAATTACTTGTTCTACTTGAGTGGTAACCATAGAAGCATGTTTACTAATGAGTTTAAGTTCACCTTTAACTTCATACATATAATCACTCAAGTGTTCAATCTTATAAGCATTGCATTTCAATTGTCTAACAACATAAGCATTGAAGTCTTCTTGCCTAACCATAAAGTCATCAAACTCATCTAACCATTGGCTAGCAAACTTAGTAGATGGGATTTCAGATTTATCAAATCTATAGAGAGAATTTATCTTTACTGCCTATGTCGGGTTATCAAGACCATGTATTTCTTCAATAGGTGGTAAATTCTTAACATCTTCAGCTTTAATACATTTTTCTTTCATAGATTTCTTTGCCTCTTGCATATCTTCAGGACCAAGAAATAGAATACCTATTTTCTTCAGAGTTGGCTTAGGACTTGGTTCAGGAACTGTCCAATCATTTTCATTACTCAACATATTATTCAATAGCAATTCAGCTTGATCAACAGTTCTTTCCCTGAAAACACAACCAACACAACTATCCAGGTGGTCTCTGGAAGCATCGGTTAGTCCATTATAAAATATATCAAGTATTTCATTTTTCTTGAGAGGATGATCAGGCAAAGCATTAAGTAATTGGGGAAGCCTCCCCCAAGCTTGTGGGAGACTCTCTTCTTCAATTTGCACAAAATTATATATTTCCCTTAAGGCAGCTTGTTTCTTATGAGCGGGGAAATATTTAGCAGAGAAGTAATAAATCATATCCTGGGGACTACGCACACAACCAGGATCAAGAGAATTAAACCATGTTTTAGCATCACCCTTTAATGAGAACGGAAAAAACTTAAGGATAAAGTAAATATAGAGTTCTCTCATCATTCATTTCAAAAAAAAGAGTTCTCTCATCATTAGTGAACAGGGTGGCTATATCATTTAATTTAGTAAGATGTGCCACAATGGTTTCAGATTCATAGCCATAAAAAGGATCAGATTCAACCAAAGTAATTAACTCGGGATCGACAGAGAAATCATAATCCTTATCAGTAATAAAGATAGGTGAAGTAGCAAAAGCAGGGTCGTACTTCATTCTAGCATTCAAAGACTTTTCTTTAAGCTTAGATAATAATTTCTTAAGATCGGATCTATCATTGCAAGCTAAGAAGTCTCTAGCAGTTTCTTCATCCATAACATAACCCTCAGACACAACAGGAAATTCATATCTAGGGGGAGAATCTTCATCATCACTTTCATCAATATTATCAGTTTCAATAATTTTATTCTCTCTAACCCTAGCAAGTTGTTCATCAAGAAATTCACCTAGTGGCATAGTATTATCAAGCATAGAAGTAGTTTCATCATAAGTATCATGCAAAGCAGAAGTGGCATCATCAATAACATGCGACATATCAGAATGAATAGCAGGAGTAGGTGTCACAAGTTTACTCAAAACAGAAGGTGAATCAAGTGCAGAGCTAGATGGCAGTTCCTTACCCCCCCCCTCATAGTTGAGGGGAAAATCTTGCTTCTTTGATCTTTCAAGTTCTTCATAGTGACCAGCACATATAAATCCCAAGTGACTCAAAGAATAGAGCTATGCTCCTGATAACCCACAAGTATAGGGGATCAATTGTAGACTCTTTCAGTAAGTAAGAGTGTCGAACCCAACGAGGAGCTAAAGGTAGAACAAATATTCCCTCAAGTTCTATCGACCACCCATACAACTCTACGCATGCTTAATGTTCGCTTTACCTAGAACAAGTATGAAACTAGAAGCACTTTGTAGGTGTTGTAGGCTAGGTTTGCAAGATAATAAAGAGCGCGTAAATAAAAAGTAGGGGATGTTTATATAAAGACACAACTAAGTTAGTTTTAGTAGAGAGCTTGTTGTCACACAAGAAAGTTATTTGTCCCTAGGCAATCGATAAATAGACCGGTAATCATTATTGCAATTTTATTTGAGGTAGAGGCATAAGCTAACATACTTTATCTTCTTGGATCATATGCACTTATGATTGGAACTCTAGCAAGCATACGCAACTATGAAAGATCATTAAGGTAAAACCCAACCATAGCATTATGAGGCATCAAGTCCTCTTTATTCCCATACGCAACAACCTACTTACTCGGGTCTGTGTTTCTATCACTCACGCCACCCACCATAAGCAAATCGTGAACATATTGCAAACCTTACAGCAGGTATCCCTCACGCTTGCGCGACACGGAGAGCACCATAGGAGAGCACCAATAAAAAACATGCAACTCAAACCAATCACGATCATCAATTAACCCATAGGACAAAACAGATCTACTCCAACATCATAGGATAGCCATACATCATTTGGAAACAATATATGGCATTGAGCACCATGTTTAAGTAGATATTACAGCGGGTAAAAGAGGGGTTACACCGCTGCATAGAGGGGGGAAGAGTTGGTAATGATGGCAGTGAATTTGTTGGTGTAGATTGCGGTGATGATGATGGCCCCGGCCGTGTTCCGGCGCCACCGGGAGAGAGGGGGAGAGGGCCCCCCTTCTTGTTCTTCTTCCTTGCCCTTCTCCCTAGATGGAGAAGGGTTTCCCCTCTGGTCCATGGCCTCCATGGCATGGGAGGGGCGAGAGCCCCTCTGAGATTTGATCTGTCTCTCTCTATTTCCGCGTTGGCTGATTCTGCCCTTTCAGCGTTTCTTAAATTCCCGGAGATCCGTAACTCCGATTGGGCTGAATTTTGGATACGATTTTTATTCGGATATTGGCCTTCTTGTGGCGAAAGAAGGGCATCAACTGCCTTACGGGGTGGCCACGAGGGCCCAGGGCGCGCCCCCTGCCTCGTGGCCCCCTCGGGCATCGTCTCGTGTTGATTTTTCTTCCCAAAAATCACATATATTCCAAAAAAAACTCCGTCTGTTTTTATGCCGTTTGGACTCCGTTTGATATGGATTTACTGTGAAACAAAAAACATGCAACAAATAGGAACTGGCACTAGATCAATATGTTAGTCCCAAAAATAGTATAAAACGTTGTCATAAGTATATGAAAGTTGTAGAATATTGGCATGGAACAATCAAAAATTATAGATACGACGGAGACATATCAGCATCCCCAAGCTTAATTCCTGCTCGTCCTCGAGTAGGTAAATGATAAAAAGATAATTTTTGATGTGGAATGCTACCTAGCATAATCTTGATCATGTAATCTAATCATGGCATGAATATTAAGACACGAGTGATTCAAAGCAATAGTCTATCATTTGACATTAAGACAATAATACTTCAAGCATACTAATAAAGCAATCATGTCTTTTCAAAATAACATGGCCAAAGAAAGTTATCCCTACAAAATCATATGGTCTGCCTATGCTCCATCTTCACCAACAAAGCATTCAAATCATGCACAACCCCGATGACAAGCCAAGCAATTGTTTCATACTTTTGACGTTCTCAAACTTTTTCAACTTTCACACAATACATGAGCATGAGCCATGGATATAGCACTATAGGTGGAATAGAATATGATGATGGAGGTTGTGTGGAGAAGACAAAAAAGGGAGAAAGTCTCACATCGACGCGGCTAATCAACGGGCTATGGACATGCCCATCAATTGGCGTCAATGCGAGGAGTAGGGATTGCCATGCAACGGATGCACTAAGAGCTATAAGTGTATGCAAGCTCAAACTGAAACTAAGTGGGTGTGCATCCAACTTGCTTGCTCATGAAGACCTAGGGCATTTGAGGAAGCCCATCGTTGGAATATACAAGCCAAGTTCTATAATGGAAATTCCCACTAGTATATGAAAGTGATAACTCTAGAGACTCTCTATATGAAGAACATGGTGCTACTCTGAAGCACAAGTGTGGTAAAAGGATAGAAACGTTGCCCCTTCTCTATTTTCTCTCATTTTTTCTTTTCTTTTTTTTCTTTTTTTTTCTTTTTTTCTTTTTTTGTAGGCTTCTTTGGCCTCTCTTTTTTGGGCCTTCTTTGGACACTTTTATTTTAATAACCTCACATGGGACAATGTTCTAATAATGATGATCATCACATTTTTATTTACTTACAACTCGATATCTAGAACAAAGATATGACTCTATATGAATGCCTCTGGCGGTGTGCCAGGATGTGCAATGATCTAGCATAGTAATGACATCAAAAAACGGACAAGCCATGAAAACATCATGCTAGCTATCTTACGATGATGCAAAGCAATATGACAGTAAATGCTCAAGTCATGTATATGATGATGATGGAAGTTGCATGGCAATATATCTCGGAATGGCTATGGAAATGCCATGATAGGTAGGTATGGTGGCTGTTTTGAGAAAGGTATATGATGGGTTTATGTTACCGGCGAAAGTTGCGCGATACTAGAGAGGCTAGCAACGGTGGAAGGGTGAGAGTGTGTGTAATCCATGGACTCAACATTAGTCATAGAGAACTCACATACTTATTGCAAAAATCTATTAGTCATCGAAACAAAGTACTACGCGCATGCTCCTAGGGGGGTAGATTGGTAGGAAAAGACCATCGCTCATCCCCGACCACCACTCATAAGGAAGACAATCAATAAATAAATCATGCTCCGACTTCGTTACATAACGGCTCACCATACGTGCATGCTACGGGAATCACAAACCTCAACACAAGTATTTCTACTAATCGACAACTACCCACTAGCATGACTCTAATATGAGCATCTTTATATCGCAAAACTGTTGCAAGGAATCAAACATATCATATTCAGTGATCTACAAGTCTTATGTAGGATTTTATGACTAACCATGTGAATGACCAGTTCCTGTCATCTCTCTAAATAGATATAAGTGAAGCAAGAGACTTTAGTTCTTTCTACAAAATATATGCCCACTCTCTAACAAATATAAGTGAAGCAAAAGAGCATTCCATAAATGGCGGTTGTCTAAGTGAATAGAAACAGGCAATCCAAACTTCAAATGATATAAGTGAAGTACATGAAGCATTCTATAAAGCCATACTCAAAAAATATAAGTGAAGTGCAATGAGCATTCTATAAATCAACCAAGGACTATCTCATACCAGCATGGTGCATAAAAGAAAAGTGAAAAATAAATGCAAAATACGCTCCAAGATTTACGCATATCATGTGACGAATAAAGATATAGCTCCAAGTGAAATTACCGATGATCGTTAGAAGAAAGAGGGGATGCCTTCCGGGGCATCCCCAAGCTTGGTTGCTTGGGAGTACTTGAATATTTCCTTGGGGTGCCTCAGGCATCCCCAAGCTTAGTCTCTTGCCACTCCTTATTCCTTCATCCATCATGATCTCTCCCAAAACTAGAAAACTTCAATCACACAAAACTTAGCAGAAAGTTCAGTAAGATCCGTTAGTATAATAAAGCAAATCACTACTCTAAGTACTGTTACAAACCAATTCATATTTTGTTTCTGCATTGTAGCTACTGTAATATAACTTTTCCATGGCTTAATCCACTGATAGAAATCGATAGTTTCATCAAAACAAGCAAACTATGCATCAAAAACAGAATCTGTCTTAAATAGGACAGTATGTAATAATCTGAACATTCACCATACCTATGTTACTCAAAAAATCCTTAAATAATTAGGAAAAATAGAAAATTTGTACAGAAAGACAATGCAAAAAGTTTCAGAACCGTTTGACGTTCCAGTAAAAAATGTAAAATCGCGCACTACAGCCAAAGTTTCTGTTTTGGACCCCACAAACCAACAAGCAATGTAAACATCCTAAAGGCAAATCTTGGCACATTATTTTATAATACAATGGAACTGTACAAGGGGATAATTATTTTTGTTGAAAAGTTTCTGTAATCAAGATTCACTAAGTTTCCATGAGCATGAACAAAGTTCAAGGAGCTCCCCCACTTCAACAATGCTTGTCTCTCTCACTTTCACTTTCCTTTTTGAAAAGTTTTGGGTTCCCCACTTTATTTTTTTATTTTTAAACTATATAAAAGCACTCAACAAAAATAAATGACTCGCTAAAACTTCCGGGTTGTCTCCCTGGTAGCGCTTTCTTTAAAGCCATTAAGCTAGGCATATAGTGCTCAAGTAATGAATCCATTCGGATCCCAAGGTATATCAAAGCCAATTTTAATTAACAATGATTTGTGATTTAATAGTGAGCACAAAGTAACATATATCATGCAAAAACGAAGTCTAACTCTCTTCCTATGCATCGCCATGTCATAAAAGAACAGTTCATGCACACATAGTAAAGGCCAATGCATAGTATAAACAGTTTCTTGCAATTTTATCATATTGGAAACATGGAGAGGCAGAGATGTAGTTCCTTTCTCATAATAATTGCAAGTAGGAGAAGCAAGCACATGCATATTATATTCATCAAAATTATCATGTGCAACGATAAAATGCAACCCATCAATACAATCCTTAATAAGAGCAAACTTCTCCGATATAGTGTAGTCGGGAGAATTCAAATAGCTAATAGGACTATCATGCGTGGGTGTGATACGTATCCAATGTATCTATAATTTTTTATTGTTCCATGCTATTATATTATCTGTTTTGGATGTTTATGGGCTTTATTATACACTTCTATATTATTTTTGGGACTAACCTATTAACCGGAGGCCCAGCCCAAATTGTTGTTTTCTTGCCTATTTCAGTGTTTCGAAGAAAATGAATATCAAACGGAGTCCAAAAGGAATGAAACCTTCGGGAAAGTTATTTTTGGAACGGAAGCAATCCAGGAGACTTGGAGTTTACGTCAGGGAAGCTTCGAGGTGGCCACGTGGCAGGGAGGCGCGCCCCCCACCCTCGTGGGCCCCACGTGGCTCCCCTGACCGGCTTCTTTCGCCTATATATATATACCAATATACCCTAGAAACATCTAGGAGCAGAATAGATCGGGAGTTCCACCGCCAGAAGCCTCCATAGCCACCAAAAACCAATCTAGACCCGTTCTGGCACCCTGCTGAAGGGGGGAATCCCTATCCGGTGGCCATCTTCATCATCCCGACGCTCTCCATGACGAGGAGGGAGTAGTCCACCCTCGGGGCTGAGGGTATGTACCAGTAGCTATGTGTTTGATCTCTCTCTCTCTTTCGTGTTCTTGAGGGGGTATGATCTTGATGTATCGCGAGCTTTGCTATTATGTTTGGATCTTATCATGTTTCTCCCCCTCTACTCCCTTGTGATGAATTGAGTTTTCCCTTTGAAGTTATCTTATCGGATTGAGTCTTTAAGGATTTGAGAACACTTGATGTATGTCTTGCATGTGCTTATCTGTGGTGACAACGGGATATCACGTGATCCACTTGATGTATGTTTTGGTGATCAACTTGCGAGTTCCGTGACCTCGTGAACTTATGCATAGGGGTTGGCGCACATTTTCGTCTTGACTCTCCGGTTGAAACTTTGGGGCACTCTCTGAAGTTCTTTGTGTTGGTTGAATAGATGAATCTGAGATTGTGTGATGCATATCGTATAATCATACCCACGGATACTTGAGGTGACATTGGAGTATCTAGGTGACATTAGGGTTTTGGTTAATTTGTGTCTTAAGGTGTTATTCTAGTACGAACTCTATGATAGATTGAACGGAAAGAATAGCTTCGTGTTATTTTACTACGGACTCTTGAATAGATCGATCAGAAAGGATAACTTTGAGATGGTTTCATAACCTACCATAATCTCTTCATTTGTTCTCCGCTATTAGTGACAGAGTGACTCTGAGGGATAGTTATATGATCCAATTATGTTATTATTGTTGAGAGGACTTGCACTAGTGAAAGTATGAACCCTAGGCCTTGTTTCCTAGCATTGCAATACCGTTTTCGCTCACTTTTACCACTTGCTACCTTGCTGTTTTTATAATTTCAGATTACAAAAACCTATATCTACCATCCATATTGCACTTGTATCACTATCTCTTCGTCGAACTAGTGCACCTATACAATTTACCATTGTATTGGGTGTGCTGGGGACACAAGAGACTCTTTGTTATTTGGTTGCAGGGTTGTTTGAGAGAGACCATCTTCATCCTACGCTTCCTACCACTACAAAAAAAAGACACATCCATGACATTTTGGGCCGAACGAATTTTTTCTGTCATACATATGACACTTCTATGACGATAATTGTGACAAAACCCGGTATCATCATAGATGTGGTGGGCTCCTACTTCTATGACAAAAAATCATGACAGAAAATGGGCTTTTCGTCCTGGGCGGGCCGGAGACGCAGCTACATGACCTTCTTTGGGCCATCCATGACGGAAAAAACTGTGGTAGAAGCGAGGGGGAGGAAATTTTCGGGGACTTCCCGGTTACGGTGGGAGGTCGGGGGCCGAAAGATGCGTGCTTCTCTCGTACACGTACGTGCGTGTGTGTGAGGCGTTGTCTCTAACTGAACCCGAGCGAGGCGTTGGGCTCTAACTGAACCCGAGTGATTGCACTGCAGGCTAGGCGTTACTGAACCCGAGCGGTCGATCAATGGCTGTTAACTGAACCCGATCGAGCGATTCCTTCGCTACTGCTGCTAACTGAAGCCGATCGATGCTGCCTTTGGAGGAACAGTGAGCGTTGCGGGGGGGTGGATGAACAGGACCCCGTGGTGTTGCCTTTGGATGAACAGGACCCCGATCGATCGAGCCTGTTGGGGCTGGATGAACAGGACCCCGTGGAGGGATGGATGAACAGGACCACCCCGTGGAGGGCGGGATGAACAGTAGATGGTGGAGGGCAGGATGAACAGTAGCCCGTGGAGGGGTGGTTGAACAGGAGCCCGTGGAGAGGGCTGGTTGAACAGTAGCCGATGGAGTAGCGCGCGGTGGAGGCTGGATGAACAGGAGCCCGTGGATGAATAGTCGCAGGTGGAGGCTGGAGGAGGTCGACGATGGATGAACAGTAGCTCGTGGAGGCTGGAGGGGGTCGACGGTAGAGATGAATAGTATCCCGTGGAGTCCCGTTTTGCGGTACGCCACACCCCTCCCGATGAACAGGACCCCCGTTTTGACCGTAGCGCTCCAACACAAGTCCGTTTCATCCGTTTTGTGGTACGCCACACCCCTCCTGATCAACAGGACCCCCGTTTCGACCGTAGGAGGTCCGTTTCCTCCGTTTTGCGGTATGCCAGACCCCTCCTGATCAACAGGATCCCGTTTCAAACGTGGTCGGTCGAACACAAGGTCGTTTCCTCCGTTCTGCGGTACGCTAGGCCTCGTTTCCATCGCCTGTTCCGTCCAAGCCCTCCTGATGAACACGACGCATTCCGTTGCCTCCCCATGAACACGACGCATTCTATTTCCTCCCCATGAACACGACGCATTCCGTTGCCTCCCCATGAACATGACGACAACGCTGTTTCTCCGTTCACACCTAGCCATGTACACGAGCCCTGGCCGTACGTATGCACGAGTAGGCGTTTGAGACCCCGCCCGTATGTACTAATATGTGGCCGTATTTTCTTTCTTGCACCCTAGCCGCCTCTACTACGACACGTGCACGCCTCTACATCCACCAGTATATATGTACGTACACGTTCGCGACCAGAATGACAACACTGCGTACGCTTCTACCAGGTGGGTCCCAACTGTCAGGCACGTCCTTGCGTGCGAAGATGTAGCTGGTGGGTCCCAACAGTCAGGGGCAAACGTTTTTTTTGCGAAATACGGTGGCCCGTCTGGTGGGTCCCCGCTGTCAGGTGGAGGAATAATTATTTTGCACGTAATAAGAAGGCACTTCCTTGCTGCGGCCGTGGACCCAACTGTCAGCCTCTCCACGTACAGTCCACGTCCGATGGAAGCCGTTCCTTGACCATGTTGACCACGCCGCGCCGAGAGCACCAGGGCGGTGGACGAAGGTGAGGCCTAGGAAGGGGACGACACGGAGCCGGGGAAGACATGGCAGTGGATGCCCACGCGTAGAGGAATACGAGGGTTCACTGGTTCGCTGCAGTGTGAGGCTGCCGTCGTCGCAGAATAACAGGGGGTGTGGGTGAGTAGAGGGATGGCCTGGCCAACGGTGGGAGTAGTAGGGGGTGGTGAGGCCTCCGCCGCATCGCAGCCAGCCACGGGAGGCAGGAGCACGAGACACGACCGGCACTAGTTTGGGCGGCTGGAGCAAGAAGACCAGAGGTTGAAGAAGCACTACGGCCGTTGGATGGACATCGTACGGTCACTGGAGCTAGAATCGTGCATATTGACTAAGTTGACAAAGCCCTCCGTCCCCGTCAACTTAGTAGGCCCACAAGTCAGCCTGCCACTATACTGGGTCCCAGCTAACAGGGGGAGCATTCATTTTTTTGTGCATAATAAGGAGGCACTTCCTTGCGTGCGAGGATATAGCTGGTGGGTCCGAGCTGTCAGCGGCGGTAACGTTTTTTTCGTGACATACAGAGGCCCTTTCGGTGGGTCCCTGATGTCAGGTGGAGGAATCATTATTTTGCGCGTAATAAGGAGGCATTTCCTTGCGTGCGGTCGTGGACCCAGCTGTCGGCCTCTCCACATAAAGTCCACTTCAGATGCATGTCGGTCATTGACCACGTTGACTAGGCCGTGCCGAGAGCACCAGGGCGGTGGACGACGGCGAGGCCTAGGAAGGGAACGGCACGGAGGCAGGGAAGACTCGGCAGTTGTTTCTCACGCGGAGGGGAGTGCGTCTGTACGAGGGTTTACTGGTTTGTCTGCCATCGCCGGAGAATAACAGCAGGTGTGGGTGAGTAGAGGGATGGCTAGGCCAGTGATGGGAGTACGGTGGGGCGGTGAGGCCTGCACGACAGCAGAGCCAGCCGCGGGGAGGAGGGAGCAGGCAGTCCCGTCGGCGCCTGTTTGAGCGGCTGGAGCAGGAAGAGCAGAGATTGAAGAAGCACGACGGCCGTTGGATGGCCATCCAACAGTCACTCCTTGTGCGTCAACCTTTTTTAGGAAAGCCTCAAATCTGTGGAAAACAGCATACATCCCATCTGCCATTATTTCTAATAATTTACAGCCCATTTGCTAACTATTATGGTTTTTTTGGAGCCCATATTCTTTTTGTTAGCATTACAGCCCATATTGTGGCCACGGTTAAAAAATTATACGAAAATTTGCATATTTCGATGCGGTCCGAACTGTTTTTAATCCCGAAATTTCGACTCACATTCAAACTGATTTTAAAAATAAATGTATATCAATATAAAATCCAACAAATTCTCCACGCATAAAAAATAATGTAATTTCAAATCTTGAAATGAAAAAAAGACATTTGAAACTAATTGCTGGTTTCATGTGTTTTAAAAATGTACAGCCCATTTCTCATTACTGATGGGCCATTTTCTCGGCCAGCCGAATGAAAGCTCTCCTCGTCTTGAAAGATTTGCAGCCCAACAGGCCTGACAAAGCGACTTACTTGACAAATCACAAAAAAACTGGGTTGTGGTCGTGGACCCAGCTGTTAGCCTCTCCACGTAGAGTACTCTTCCGATGGAATGCCGTTGACCACGTTGACCACGCTGCACCGAGAGCACCAAGGCAGTGGACGACGGCGAGGCCTAGGAAGGGGACGAGCGGAGCCGGGGAAGACGCGGCAGTGGATGCCCACGCGGAGAGGAGTACGAGGGTTCACTGGTTCGACTGCGGTGTGAGGCTGCCGTTGCCGCAGGGCCTGGCTAGCGGTGGGAGTAGTTGGGGGCGATGAGGCCTCATCGGCAGCACAGCCGGCCACTGGAGGCAGGAGCAGGCGGTCTCCCCGACGCTGGTTTGGGCAGCTGGTGCAAGAAGAGCAGCGATTGAAGAAGCAGCAGGACCGTTCGATTCGAATCCAACGGTTACTGCTGCTAGAATCGTTTGTTGACTAAGTTGACAAGCCCTGCATACGCGTCAACTTAGTAGGCCCACAGGTCAGCCTCCCAACCGGTGCGCCCCAGATATCAGTGGGAGGAATCATTTTTTCGCGAAATAAGGAGGTAGTTGATTGCGTGCAGCCAGGCCAGCGGAGGGAGTAGGGTGGGCCGGGGAAGCCTGCGCGGCATCACAGTGGGCCACAAGAGGAGGGAGCAGGCAGTCCCGCCGGCGCTAGTTTAGGCGGCTGGAGTAGGAAGATCAGAGATTGAAGAAGCACGTCGGCCGTTGGATGGACATCCAACACTAACTGCTGCTAGAATCGTGTGTTCACTGACAAAGCCTTGCGTAAACAAGTCAGCCTCGAAATCTGTGGCATGTACAGCCCATTTTCTATTATTTTTATAATTTTTACTCATTTTCTAATTCATATGGAATTTATTGCAGCCCATTTTCCATTTTTAGAATTGCTGGCCATTTTCTGGTCAGTACCAGGGTCAAAAAATTAACTAAATATGTGGGAAATTTTGAAAATTTGCAAATTTTTGCTGGGGAACGAAATATTCTTAATCCAAAAATTAATAGCCATACTAAAACAAATTTAAAAATAAATTAGTACTATGTCATGTTAAATCCAATGAAATACATAATAAGATATCAGTGAAGAACAAAAACAAAAAAAGAAAATTATATTCCATTTGCTATAAATTTTTTGGAATTTTCAACCCCTTTTGATATTACTTTTAACAGACATTGACCATACTCTTAAGCCAGGCCGGAATGCATCCCTCCTCGTCTTGAAAGATTTGCAGCCCAGTAATTCCGAGAAAAAAAATAGGCCTAGCTTGGGTATTCTTCAAAAAGAAATACTGAGCTACCTATTCTCCCAAAGAACTGGTGCATGAGCATTTAGCTTTATTTATTTATTTATTTACTTATTTATGTTTAGGGGACCATGAGCATGTACCTGGGCCGGATTCATGTGAGAGCCTCCCTTCCAGTTAATTATGGGCTTCTTATTGGGCCTTCATCAGTGGGCTGCATGTTATCAACAAGTGGAAAATGTGTTCCGAGTTTCAAAAAAAATGTGTTCCGTACGATAAATAGTATGCACTACGTACGATACGGGGCACTAAAGGATCGAACCGTGCAACGTTCCAAAACATTGTGTTTGTCATTCTAACAACACATTTATTCAACCAACAGACGAAATATACTACTGATTGTATATTGAAAACAGTAGCAGCAGCAACCAGGGCTGGGGGTGCAACAGAAGCAGTAAGCAGGCCAGAAGAGTGAAGACGCAGCTCTCTCTTCCAAACCAAACATCAGCCATCATTACAAAAGGGCTACCAAAAAAGAACAAGTGTTGCATCAAACTAAATAAAGATCCTACTACACCAAGTGTACGCATCTAACTAACTGGCTCAGTTAGACGTTACTATTTTATTTTATTTTTGAAATGGAGCCAAAAGAATTGCCTCGTCGATTAATTGAGAAGAAGAGAATTGCCCGGTTAATCTATGGAAAACTGGGCTAAAATCGAAAACGTTACTACTTATTAAGTTGCAGTGGAGTCGCGGATGGAGAGGAGTGGGAAACTTCACTGGTTCGGGTGCGCGGCAGCACAGCCGCGGTGCCGCCCACGGGAGACAGGAGCAAGAACAGAGGTTGAAGAAGGAGCACGGCTGTTGGATTAACATCCAACGGTCCAGCTGCTAGAATCATTTGTTGATTAAGTTGACAAAGCCGTGCGTACACGTCCGCTTAGTAGGCCCACAAGTCAGTCACCAAATCTGACGGGTCCCAGCTGTCAACGGGATGAATAATTTTTTTCGCAACAAGGAGGCACTTCCTTCCGTGCGAAGATACAGCCGGTGGGTCCCAGCTGTCAGGTGGAGGAAACATTTTTTCAGCTTAATAAGGAGGAACTTTCCTTGCGTGTGACCATGGACCTCGTGGGTCCCAGCTGTCAGGCTCTCCACGTAAAGTCCTCTTCCGATGACTCTTGTTTGTTGACCACGCCGCACCGAACGCAGCGAGGCGGTGGACGACGGCGAGGCCCCAGACGGGAATGACTCAGAGATGGGAAAACGTGGCAGTGGAGTCACAGATTGAGAGGAGGAGAAGGGTTATAACTGGTTCTGTTGCGGCGTGGGGCTGTAGTCTGTGGAGAATAACAGGAGGTGTCGAGGGGTGGAGGGATAGCTTGGCCGGCGGTGGGGTAGCACTTCGCTGCGATGCGTGCTAAGCAGAGCCGCTAGCCGCCGGAGGCCGGACCAGGCGGTTCCGGTGACGCTGGAGGAAGAAGACGAGATATTGAAGGTGCATGCCGGTCGTTGGATATAAATCCAATGGCTGTGGATGACACAATCATTTGTTGACCAAGTTGACAACGCCTTGCGTAGGCTTCGACCTATTGTCCCACATGTCAGTCTGCAAAAATGTGGCATATATTTAACCCATGTTTTCTAGAATGTACAGTCCATTTGATGGGCTGGGTGAACAAATAATTTCGCGTCAATCAGGCCCATTTATATTTTTCTAAGAAACCCCAGCCCATTTGCACTTCCTTGAAATACACGTATTAGGTGGGCTCGTTATATATACTCCCTCCGTCCGAAAATATTTGTCATCAAAATGGATAAAAGGGATGCATCTAGATGTATTTTAGTTTTAGATACATCCCTTTTTGTCCATTTTGATGACAAGTATTTTCAGACGGAGGGAGTACAATGTTATGTTAGAAGGAACAATTAATATCAAAGAATAAACCGGAGAGGCACATTTTTTATATATATAATTAAGAAATTAGCGAGTTATTGCTCAAAATAAAAATGAGCGCGTTATTATTAAATTGGTCCTTAAAATCTTCGCAAGCTTTTGTACGCAATCACCAGGATTTTCCTTGCCTGTGAGTCAAAAACAACCAGGATTTTCCTTGCCAACTTCCGTTAAACATTTACTTTTATAAGTTGGGATGTTTTTATAATGTATATATAAGTCTCTATAAAATATACGATAATAGTAATAATATAAATATATATAATGTGGTTAGAAGGGAAAACATAAATTGGACACAACATTACTTTTATAAGAGACCTGCGTTTTATACCCCACAGTAGGCATACTAACAAGTTCACACACAAATACAACAGAAAAGGTAAACATTCATATCAAACTCAGGTTCACAGGACACGTTCATATCCATAGCCAACATTCACAATCAACAACTCAAAAGATTCATATATACACAAGCTCAGCATATCTATGCATCCAAATGATTGACAAATCATACAACAATATTCATACATAATTTACAAAAATATTCAGATATACACATGTTCAGTATGTTTATGCATCCAAATGATTGAGATCACAGCCAATATGATCCATGGACGAACTTTAATTACCTAGGGTACAGACTGGTAAATGGTGTTCAATCGGAGGTACTTCTTGCTAAAATTAGTTCTTGTACGAGTAAACTTTCGAGTACATAAGAGGTAGCACAGACAATCTGAACTTTGCTTGTAGGTTTATCCTCAAATAGTGGCCTCATGCCGAGGGAGGTTTGAGCAACTTGGCCACTACTTTCATCCAACCAGTTTACTGGGTCATCTTGGTCCTGTATCTCGCCAAAATTCTACATTGAAGACGAGAAAGGAGGCGGTTGAGAAAATGAACCACCCAAATTTTTTGTGCAGTTCAACTGAAATGGAGCATCCTTGGCGTAGTTCCATTTAATGTATGATTGGCACAACATGATCCCTGTTTGCACAAGTAGGAACAAGGTGAAACCTTCATTAGCTTAGTGAGAAAGGATAGGAAGACATTAGCATATTACTCAACCAGTAGCATCAAATTCATGATGGACAATACGCAAAACATTGCCTCATTGAACCAATGGCAATAAATTGACATGCAAAACAATAGCACTATTCTGTCATGACACTAATATTATTCCCTCCCTGCTCCACCACATGATTCACCTCCATAGACAAACATACACACGTACATGATTCAGCATAGGGTCCTACTAAAGATTTGTTTAACTCCAACAGGAAAATTAGGCAGTAATAAATTAGTGGTACTTAAGTACTCCTAATTAATTAAGTGAGACAGCAGAAGTGGAAGGGCTCCCTGGAGGATCGTCTCACATGTAAGGTAGTCGTTGCCGGAGCCCTTGAATGGCCTCGACTAGGGCCTATGGCTTCAGCAAGATCGCCTTGGCACTGTTTATTCTTCTTCTTCCACTTCATGCTCTGTTTCTCTTTCTCCTCACCAGTTGGTGAAACCAAGTACATGATTGGCCTTCTAATTCAGAATTGGTTTTGTCAGTGAGGGAGTACAAGTGTACTAGTAAAAAATAGCATTATTTTCTCATGGCAGTCAGAAAATAGAGATGAACACATGCATTAAATATCATTCTTACCTAAAGGAAGGTTATGGCGCCAATATGGATGATGAGGATTGGAACACAGATCTCCCTTTGTGCAATTCCACCAAAATGAACCAACTATTCCATTCTGACATTCCAGTTAAACAGCACAAAAGTCACTTCTTTTAAGAAGAGTTTTGTGCAGTGCACCAAAAGGTCACAACAGCAACCAGGTGAATTGGATATCCCTGTTTGCACAAAAAGGCACAGAGGAAACAGTCAGAGTCTCAAACAATTATAGGCAAAAACATTTGGCTAAACTTGTCATGGCTTATAATAGTGGGTGCACCAGCAGTCCAGCACCATGTACATAAACAGGGGCATAAAGTGGTGATTCATAGTTTGTTGCCCCGAGAAACAAACATCCAAGAAACATATCTGGGTTGGTCCCATTTTTGTTCACTCTAGCCACCTACTCCTATGTGTGGATAGCAAATCTAGTCCTGGTCATACCACTGTGTACAGCGTTACCCCTATATTTCCCTTTTCGACCAAGAGACCGGTTGGATGACCAGTCTGTACTACTTTCACCCCCTTTCCTTCCTGTTTGTACCAAGTCTGATGTACATACTAAATTCCCCCACTCCCACTTTATTTCTTGTTTGAACCAAGTACTCCCTCCGTCCGGAATTACTTGTCATCAGAATGGATGTGTCTAGAACTAAAATACATCTAGATACATCCATTTCAATGACAAATATTTTCGGACAGAGGGAGTACAAGATTCGACTCCATGAAGTAGCTTTACCTCTAACAATAGAAGAAAAAAATATGTGACGTTGGACCATCCGATCGAGAGGGGCTGAGAGGTAGAAAATGATGCACATGCAGCGACGTAGCGAGCTGGGGAAGTAGAGCTAAGGCGGTTTCGAACGAAGATATACCTGAAGGTCGTCGGGATGTGGATAGATGAGCGGCGGGAGGCCGGATCCGCCCACAGGCAACGACGAAGGGATCGGAGGACCTCCCGCGCCGGTGCTTGGCCAAAGATAACGGTGCGGCCGGCAGTGGGTCTCCTCCCTTGCTGTCGACGACGGCCTAAACGCTGCCCCTCCCCCCTTCACCGGCGGAGGGGATACGTTCGGATCTATAACCAGCGGTGAGGATAGAAAGCCAGTGTTTTTTTAAGGGAGAAAGACAGTGTTACTACCCCTATCTTGTTTAAACCTGGAGAGGATGAGAGTGTGTGAATAGAGCAACCCTAGCAAGCAAGCGCGGAGGCTCTGGCCTATATATACGTAGTGAGCAACCCTAGCAAGCAACCCCTATCTTCGTCAACTCGTACAAGACCGAGAAATTTGATTACTACAACGCCCTCTCCCTCGCGGACTGAGCTCCGGTGCCTTAACTGCACCTGCCTTTGGCTGCATGACAGGAGGGCCAACCACCTGTTGGGCCCACCTATCATGGACGCAAAGGCAGGAGCAGTAAGTTGAAGCTTTCGCTATCCCTCCCGCACGAGGTGGACGGACATGCAGCAGTGGATTCAATACTGTAGAAGTAGGAGTAACATCATTATTGTTCGTCTTCTCGAAGAGGCGAAGAGCCAAGCGCAACCCGAACGTGGCAGTTGCGAACGCTCGCGTGGTGCGGTTCCTTGGAGTACTAGCCAGGCTCTTGCATGAGACAAAATTGCTATTGTTTAACAATTAAACTCCATTATCCATTGGTTGATACTCATTCTGCATAGGTCCACGCGCTTAGCAATGTTTCCTCCTGGGGTCACCAATGTTTATTTGCTAATTAATAGCATTGCATGCAATGAACTAGCCATTGTAACTCATTAAAAGCATGCACACCTCTCATCTCTTATTGGTTGATATGTCAAGAAACAAGAAACAAGGTAGAAGTTAATGCATCGCGCCTAAGTGTTTTGGGACTATTTGGTTTTCGTAAGATGACTTACACACCTAGATGGAGGGAGTAGTATAGCCCTGTAAACCAGAAAAGAGTATTTGCCTTTCTAGAGATTTCAACAAGTGACTAGACTACACCGTGTGCAGTACTCCCTCCCTTCCGGTTTATAGGGCTCAAATCTCATGAACCAAGGCATTTTGCGATTGGAGGAATGTATCTCGTACTTTACAAAACTACCCTAATTAAACTCATGCATTAATTACGTAGTTCTCTCGTTTTCCTCTCCGCCTTGGTCACGGTGCACAATATTGAGCACTCCTATATGACTAGCCGCTCTATCTACATGCGGGACATTTCAAAGCATCCGGGCTCGCGTGCCATCCACCAAATCACAGCGAGGTGCTACAGTCGAGACTCACCTGTAACCCCGGTGTGGCCATCATGACCCATCATATCACAAAACCCACACCTTTACCATCAGTGGTAAGGTGGCCTCCAAGTTGGACTGGACGAAGCAACCATCATTTCACTGGAACGCTCGTTCAAGCCCTTTCTTCCCTTTCTTGAAGAAAACCTCACTCCAGGCTACTCACTTCTGCCATTTTTCTTCTGTACCGACGAAGGAAAGGTGGGCGAATCAGTTATGCTGCTATATTTTCATTCCAAGAATCTTCTTTTTGCGAAGCACCGACCGATTCTCACATCCTATTCTTTTCCCATTTTCATTGCGATTGTGGTTTCCTTTCGATTGCTTTTTGTTTGTCAGTTCATTGATGGATCTTGGAGCACTAGGCAAAGAGTTGCCGGTGGACAACCCACTGGAGACAGCGATCTCCAGGAAGCGAGCACCGACCAACGAGTTGACCATGTTGGCGGGCCAACCCATGTAGACGAAGAACTCCAAGAAACAAGCATTGGCCAAAGAGTTGAGGACGTTGGCGGACGAACTCCTCAAAGGAAGTTGGAAGAACAGCAAGGGCCCCACCGTGCCTACCCCAGGAACTCTGATTGCCACCTATGTGAGGCTCAAGACCGAGTTTGAGGAGATAGTCGTCGTTGAGAAGCAGTATTCCCCTGTCAAGGTGATGCCCCCATCGAGGACGAGGAGGTGGCCCCCGGAGGGTTGAGATCCCCCGGTGAGCTGCACAAGGTAAAAAATAATGGCTTATTACCACAGTTGTGGTTTTTGATTATTTGCAATGTGCTTGCTAATATGTTAGGGTTGTGCAGGTGCCGGTGGACGTCCTTGATGATTCTGATGTCGTGGCCCGTCCTATTGGCATCGCCCCGGAGATCGATTCCGATGCCGCTGTCCATCCTGTGGACACCGCCCCAGAGATCGATTCCGATGTCGCGGTCAGTCCTGCGGACATCGCCCCAGAAATCGATTCCCATGCCGTTGTCTGTGCTGTGGTCATTGCCCGAGAGATCGATGACAAGAAATAGTTGGTCGCGCTAATCCTTCAGGGTAGTTTGCATTGCCCTGTGTTTAATTACCAGAACGATGAGTGTTGTCAAACCATCTTAGGGCTAGTGCATTGTCTTGTGTGGGCGGATCTTGATTCTTTTGTTTGATAGTGAATCATGCGATGAATCATGTGGACCCTCTCTGAGTTATGGAAACAGATCTATCCTCACCAGCTTTTGATGTAATATATGGCATGATTAGATGTAAGTTTGAACTATTTATCATATCGGCAGGGCTTGTTTGATGATTCTTGGTGTTAGTAGGCTAGCTAATGTGCGAGCTATAGTACTTGCAAAACACTCACCGAAGAGAAACGTTGGGGCTGATGAGCTCGTGGTACGCTTATACTTATCCCTCGTTGATCGACCAATAGCCCTAGCTCCTAAAATTGTAGGCTTAGCGATTGATGACCTAGGCGGGCTAGTTTGGCCTAGTGGGTTTTAGTGATATGACGTGCAACACAAAATCATAGCAGTGCAAAGACGTACTCCCTCCGTTCCAAAATAGATGACCTAGGTGGGCTAGTTTGGCCTAGTGGGTTTTAGTGATATGACGTGGTACAGTGCCGTCCAGACTTCGCGTGTGGTAGCAGTATTGCGGGTACAGTAAGTTTTCTTGAAGAAGCGGAATTCAACGAAGTCATGATGGTTCCTTCGTCTGAACAACTTACAGTGGGAAAGGTTGGGCCTGCGATATGACCGGGGTAGACCAGGATAATTTTGTGCATGGCAGGTGGACCAGGATGGTCGATGTCCCACATGTCAGCGAATGAAAGTATTCTTTCCGATATAGAGGACGAGCAATGAGTATTCATTTTTTATTTTTGATGAAACCTATTGTCTCCACTCTTACGATGGAGGAGTGTGAAACACGGTAGCCCAGTGAACTTGGCATGTGCACCACTCCCTCCTTCCTCATGTAATGCCCAGGTTACAGCTTTTTCTCACTTTCTCTCTATCTATTTCCTCTCAAATGTTTTTTACCTGTCTTTTTTAAGACACAATTGTTTTTTATGCCTTTTTTAGATTTTTTTATACCTAGGAGCATGTGTAGAGACGGGCTCTTGTAGAGCCCACTCCTTGACTTTGTCAATGCCTCTCTCTCCTCCACATAAGGAGTACTACTTGCTATGCATGCATGCGGCGGGCAGCTGGCGTCTTGAGGGGCCAGGGCGGTGAGAGCGGGCTCCGGAAGCAGTCCGGGCTCTAGCATAATTTTGGTTTTTACAGTATTTCTTTCTCCATTGACAGGTAGGCCCGCGTAGATAGATAAACAACACGAGCTAATGAGGCGCATGCGGACTGCTTCACTGGTCAACCAGACAAATACGGAGCTATACGCTGAGCCAGTGACCGTATAATCACCATATCTCATATATAATGATCAAAGTGAGCTATCAAGACAAGTTTGATGACTGCCAATGCATTTTACTCAGTAATAAATGACCAGGGAATCCAAATTTGCTTCGTCTTCTATCCTTGAGCTCTTGACAAACCAATGCACTATACGGTTGTCCGGCCACTCCACCCTAGAGCTCTCACCAAGCGTCGTTCATGCCACAGCGCCGCCTACTAACCGGTAAGGCAGCGATGGCATCCCGCCGCGCCGAGTTCCTCGCCGCCCACGGCCGCACACAAAATGGTAGGGAAGCGATGGCATCCCACCATGTCGAGTTCATCGCCGCTCGCGACCTCACAACTATGTGGGAGGAATTTGAAGATGCCAAAGCCGCACAGAGGGAGCGGAAAAGTCAGAAAGCACTCAAGAAAAGAGAGGCCCGCCGCCGCAAGAAAGAAAAGGACGCACGCGCTGCTGCGGAGAGGTCGGTGGAGATCCAAGCACGGTGGGGTGTCGCCGACAAAGCCGGGAAGGAGAACGACGGCGTCTGGCCAGCATGTGAGAAGTAGTAGTACTAGTAGTTAGTGTGTGTGTGTGTGTGAGTATGAGCATGTACCAGTACTACTAGTTACTACTGTAGTTTTTAGAGCAAATTACCTGTACATTAGCCTAGACTAAATGGAAAAATTCCTATCCTAAGCATCAAATGGCATCTCTTTCTCTATAGGAATTGAGATGCATGTCATCTCACTTCCTATGATTTTCATATTCCTATCCTATGAACGAAAGGAGGCCTTTGTTGGAGTAACTACTGTAGCTAGCAGTACTGCTGGTACAGTAGTTTTCTTCAAGAAGCGGAATTCAACGAAGTCATGATGGTTCCTTCATCCAAGCAACTTCAAAGTGGGAAGTGGGCCTGTGATTTGACGGCTCATTAGTCATTGTTACTGCGGCGCGACGACCTGGGTGACTCCCTTGGAGTTCTGCGTGCATGGCAAGTGGACCAGGATGGTCGACGTCCCACATGTTGGCGAACGGAAGTATTCTTTCCGATATCGAGGAGCAAGGAAACCGCGTGGTATAGTATCACTGCTGATTGGTTCGCAAAAAAACAGTATCACTGCCGATTTATAATTATTTTTTATTTCTGATGAATGCTAGCGTTTCAACTCTTACGACGAAGGGTGCCAAACACGGCACATGCTGGATGTCCCACACGTCAGCGAAAGGAGTGGGACATGAACATCGTGGTAGAGCCCAGCGTAAAAAAACAGCATGGTAGAGCGTCTCCACTTCTTCCACTTCTGGGTCGGAGACCACACGTAGTAGTACTTAGTGGTATGAACGATACAAAGTGCGACCTGGAGACAAAGACACGTCTAGTTGGAAGGTCTCGGGGCATACATGTAAACAAATATAAAAGTTAATATGTGCCTCCAACTAATATAGTAGTAGTAGAGTACTTAGGCACGTACTCCATAACATCACCGTGCATTGCACGTACAACATTTAGTGGTAGTACGTAGTAAGAGACAAATGCCGCCCAAGAGTTCCCTTCTCGACCTACTTTTCGGTGTTTGGTAGAGTGTATGGAGGGTGCATGAGTCCACACTAGTTTAGCACAAATACACTAGAAGCATGCATGAAGAGAGCATGCATGAAGAGGGGTGTTGAATTGAGCATGCATGAAGAGGGAACAACTATGCTGAGACGAGAATGCAACCAAACACACCCTATATGCCACGCATGTTCATACCATTTGTGCCTTTCTACTTCACTTACTGCGCTACATTAGTCAGGTTCGTACGTCCACTCCTGGGTACATGTTCGTCTCGTAGTTCCAGTCCCACACGTTCTTCATATAGATGGAACGATCCTTGCATAACACGTGCACCTTGATGCTAGATGTCTCACGTGTTGGCAAAAGGATGAACAAAGCTCACGTAAAAAAATAGAGTGGAAGAACATAGATTCCGGACGACCGAGAAGGAGCAAGGAACCTCGTGGTGGAGCGTCTGCACTCATAATATTTAATATTATTCAGCGATATAAAATTAACCAATCATCTCCAAAGTGGACTGGAAGAGTACGAAACACGGCAGCCCAGTGTAGTATCATACTAGTACATGGCTAACCCACAATATCACCATATTTCTTGGCTTCCGTGCGACACCTATCTCTAGTAATCCAGCAGCCTGTATCGCTTCTCCCTCCTCGTCTCTATCAAAGTGCGGCGGGCTGGCGTTTCTGCCGTCTATTGAGGTCGGTTAACTATCACATGTTAGCGACATGCCAAGAGCATTCTAAAAAAAATTCCTTTCACATTCCGTTTTCAAAAAGAAAAAAATCCTTTCACATACGAATTTGCATGTATGCTTTGAGCAACTTGCATGTCCTATACTGCTCCTGTTTGATACTCTAACTTAGCTAGAGGTTAGACTAACTCGTGACTAACCCTGAACTAACTGTAGCCAAAGAGGTGTTTGGGTGACAGGGTTAGATTGACAATAAATGCACTTCAGGGAGAGAGAAAAGTGATTTTTCAGTGGTCCCAATGAGAACTATCTCCAGTTAGCACCTCTTGGGTGGGATAGTTTTTTTTGGTGGGTTCGGTGCAACTTGCTCCAATTTAAACCCTCATGCTTGGATAGTTTAGGGCTATTTGAGCCCCAACTAGCTCCAGGGCGACGCTGACCGTTTCACGTGGGAAGCGCGCGCTGGCAAGGGAGTATAGGTTTTGAACCGTTTCAGGTGTAGTACTGGTAGTTTGCAAAACTACTCAATTATTGCACTCAGTTTCCTAAGAAATTGTGGTAAAAACATTACTCCACAGCCCGCTTCCCTTCTCCTTCCTCTTCCACCGCCCGCGCACGTCCGCGGGAAGTGACCGGTCAACCCTTATATAGGAGCGCTAGCACAAAAAGATGCATGCATGACCACTAAAATTTCCATATTAAAGCGCCGCTCCGACGGGAGTATGGCGTATGTTGTTACCTTCGACCGGCCCATGGCTTGCCTGGTTGCTCTGGCAAGAGAGAGGGGTCGTCAACACCATAGTCGTACTAGGTAGCAACGGCGTCGGTCTCGGTGTCTAGCGAGAGAAGAGGGGGAAGAAACAATAAATATTAAGCAAACAGATGCATGACGACGCATGACATGACAAAGCGTGAAGCTAGGTGTGCCCTAACGCGGTATGAGGTGGTACCGGTGAAGGGGGGAAACATCCGGGAAAATATCCCTGGTGTTTCGCATTTTCGGACAGATGAACCGAAGGGGGAAAGTTGCATGTTCGCTATGCTAGGGATGCGCGGTGGACGAACGGTTTGCGTATCCGGATTTGTCTCGTCGTTCTAAGCAACTTTCATGCACAAAGTTTTTTCATCCGAGCTACGGTTTATTTTATATTAATTTTAAAAGAATTAAATCATTTTTAGGATTTATTTAATTATTTTAATTCAACATTATCCAGAATAGTGTTTGCTGACATCAGCATGACATCAGCAGTTGACCTGGTCAACCTGACAGGTGGGTCCCACCTGTCAGTGACACATTTAATTATCCAGTTTAATTAACCTAATCAGGATTAATTAGGGGGGTGGGCCCCACTATCATTGACTACTTAATTACTAACAGTAGTTAGTTTAATTAGTTATTTGGTTACTCTTAATTATGATTAATTAGTTTAATTAATTTTTTAGTTTAATTAATCAAGATTAATTAAGTTAATTAGTTATTTAATTAATTAATTAATATTTTATTTATTATTCATTTTTTAAACCTTTTTTCCTTTTTATACGTTCTGGGTAGGGGCCCACTAGTCATAGGCCATGGGGTTTAGCGGGCGTAGGGTGCAGAGGGCAAATGGGCGCCTGGAGCGGTGCAACCCGGCTGGGCTCCCGCCCAGGTCGACAGGGGAGGGAAGGGCGCCGGGGCACCGGCAACTGCGATGAGGTGCGCCGGCAGGAGGCAGCAGGGGAGGTGGAGCGACCCGAGTAGAGAAGGGGGACGCTCACGGGGAAGCAGGGGGCAACGGAGGGAACGGCAGCAGCAGCGGCGACGGTGCTACAGATGCGGGAGCTTAGGCCGGTGTGGTTAGGCGCGCGCCGAGCACGGTCAGCGCCTGACCTGGGCGAGGAAGGCAGTGACGGGCGCGGCTGCAGGCGACCAAGGGCGTGGCGGGGGCGTGGGGCTGCATGGGTGGCCACAACGCGCATGGCACGGGGGGCGCTTGGTGCGGGTTGCGGGACGCGCAGCCTTCGGGCGCAGCGAGTGCGCGGGGGAGAAAGAGGAGGGAGGATGGGGCTCACCCCCGTTGTAGTCGAACGGGTCGGCGAGGCTCGACGAAGCCGACGAGGGAGAGGTGAGGAGGCGAGGCAACGCGGAGCGGCTTCGGCGAGCGGTGTCTGGCGGCGAGGTCGAGGCAGTTGCCTCGATCTAGAACGATGTGGGCCAGCAAGGGGGGCCCCGTTGGTGGCGGCGGCGCGGGGCGGCTCGCCGGGAGCAGCGACGACCGCGGCCGAGTACCCGATTTGGGTTCGTCTTCCGGCTTAAATAAATGTGCAGCATCATGTGTACCCGTGGGTGCACAAATTGTAACATATGTGTCTGCTTAAGTGGGCGTCACGTAACTGGTGTGTCTGTGAGAGAGATTCTGAGAGACAGAGTGTGTGTGTGTGCGACTCTACTCTTCAGACATGTACTCAACCTTTTGCATCGGGATATAAGTATAATGGTATTTACTTTAGCTACTGATTTACGTGGCCATGTTAACGTGGTTGTGTTAAAAAATGTCACTTCCTGCTCGTGATTTGCGTTATATAATTACAAGCAAGATTCTCGTGCATTGCACGGAACATCAATATGCATTTTTTAGAGAACACCTGTTGTGATTGACCCATGCAGGAGTAATCCCATGTGTAAAAACTAATGACATCTCAAGAATTTTATCGGAAAACTGGTATCTCGAGAATGTCATCGAAAAAATAAAGATGAGAGATAAGGCGAGGAGGAGTGGAGCATGGTGGTGACTGGTGGTCGGAATGGGCGGAGGCATGGGGATGGACGGCGCCGGCAGGCAGCAGCGGCCACCATGCATGCTAGATTGTTCCAGAGACTTATTCCTTTTTTAATTGCTGAGCAATGAGGTTGCGGGAGATAATGATGTGGAGAGAGGTGCGGGTATCTTTTGTAAAATTATCATAGTTTGCTTTCTATCCTCAGATATAGATCATACGGTCTGTATTACAAGATGGCAGGCACACCATCACCACCAACTCGTTTTTTTATAAGGGTACAGATGATAAGTTTGCTGACTACTAAAGTAAAGTGGAATTTTTCCATGTTATGCAAGTAAATAAAGGTGATTATTTATCATAGGGGTAAGGTTGGATGAAGGGTGGTAGGAACAAATGCTCCGCCTAGAGCATGTGTGTGTGAGATGGAGTCTTAGTGTGTGTGGGGTGTGTGTGTGTGTGTGAGAGAGAGAGGAGAGAGAGAGATGGAGTCTTAGTTTGTGTGTGTGAGAGAGAGAGGGAGAGAGAGGGAGTCTTAGTGTGTGTGGGGGGGCGTGCGTGCTTGCGTGTGTGTGTGTGTGTTTGTGTGTGCGAGAGAGAGATGGAGTCTTAGTGTGTGTGTGTGTTGGGGGGTGCGTGTGTGTGTGTGTGTCGCGGGGTCCTCTGTGGTGGATTTAATTTAAGTGTGCATGGCTTTCATCATAGAGAGGTGATGTGTATGGCAGAGGCCACCAACGATGGGGTGCGAGAGAGAAAATGCCCGTAGAGAGGGAAGAGAAGGTGTGTGCGCGTGAGAGGAGTCGACTTCGAGAGAACGTGTTTGTTCGAGAGACACCAAGGAAGACTACTATATATCGATGGTGCATGTAGGCGGGAATTAAACTAAGGGATGGTCTTATTGGTTTCGGGGATATAGGGGAAGAGTGAGAGGCGGGGGGGTAGCTAGAAGGAGATTGTTAAGTGTAAGTGTGTGCTTTACCCATCCAGGCGGAAGTTATGTGCACAAAAGAGGAGAACGATTCGATGTGGCATTAGGATTGAGGGTAATTAACTATGTATGGAGACATAGAGACCTTGAACGTGCATGTGTGAGAGGTATACATGTATACGTGGGATGTGTGTGTGTGCGCGCGCGCATGATCGAGATAAAAGAAAGAAGACATAAGTCATAAGATCAACGACATGGGAGAGACGGATCGGTATGACAATATGCATGCATGTGAGAATGCATGGAAGAAGTCCCGACAATTGAGCATGTGTTTTTGTCTTTAAGAGATAGTGGCGTGGGCTGGAGCATGCATCTATGGCGAGCAGAGGGAGTGAGGCGCAACGATTGTGCAAAAGAGACCAACCTATAAATGCATATGTATGGAGAGACATATATAGTGTGGGTGATAGGAAGCAAGACTCCGTGCGAGAAAGAAATGTTGACGGAGAAACTACAGATAGATACAGAGATGGAGATGCTAGCTAGAGGGACATCCGCTAGTTTGGGTGTTGGAGATGACCGTCGGTTGGTTCAAAGGGTGAAGTTATATATGTGTGTGAGAGGGCACTTGACTGCATGTAGAGAGAAACATATGTAGTGTGCGTGATAGGAATCAAGAGTGAGGGCGAGAAAGAAGGTTGATGGAGAAATAGATAAATAGAAAGATAAAGATGCTAGCTAGTGTGCGTTAGAGATAGGAGTCGAGTGGATCAGAAGGCTGGGTTATGTGTGTGGGTGTGAGAGAGATAGAGAGAGGGTTCGTGTGAGTCACATACAAACAGATATCAGAGAGAAATGAGATCCAGAGAGACGGACTTTTGTGTCTGCGAGAGAGAAAGATATTTCACAACGAGAGTGATAGCTAGAGAGACATACGAGGGAACGCAAGATATCTCTATGGAGAGAGGGTGTGTGTGAGCGACATACAAGAGAACAATGGAGAAATGTGAGACCCTGGGAGACAGAGTTTGTGTTTGTGTGTGAGAAAGAGATATTGAAGAGGAAGAGTCGTAGGTTCTCATATCTAAGGAGCGAAAGACATCTCTGTATGAGGGGTGTGTGAATGGCACACATGGGAATAGTACAGAGAAATAAGACCCCGGCAGACAAAGTTTTGTGTTTGTGTGAGAGGAAGAGATTCCACATGGAGAATCATAGTTAGAGACACATAGCAGGGAGCGAGATATACTTAGAGAGAGATAGAGTGATGAAGGTCGAGGGAGAGAGTACCGTCAGTGTGTTACGAAGATAAAAGATCATTGTCGACATACAGGTAGCACAAGAGATACTTGAGAGACGATGAACATGTATAGGTCCAGAGAGATAGTCCTATATAAGCATGACTGATAGCTATATGAGACGAATATCTAGATTAAAGGGGATTCAAATATTTAAACTGGAGATCACGACATCGATAATATCATAACGCAAATTGGTGTATCAAACATGCATATTCATTTGAATTTGGGCACACGTGTAATGTTATATAGTTTATCAATATTGGTGATCCATAGATTCTTCAATTACAAACAATGCATGGTTTATATGCAATTAATGTCTAAAAGGGATTACACTATACGTTGCGTGTGTGAAACACATTATACATGTTTGAGAAGTAAAAAAAAACCCGCATGAAACACACATTAATTGGAGACAGTTAGCGAGGAATGCATACATTGGATTTCGACATAAAGTGGTTTCAAATATTTGAAAATCCAAATTGATGGATACAACCTTATGAATCTGAGATCATGCCATTTGTAAACCATATTTATGTATAAATGGTGTTGTGCTTTTGAAAGTATATATAAAAAATGATGTATATAGAATGTAATTCCAATTGAAAATGGATCCCGCCCGAAAAAAAAGAATACAAACGGGATTCGAATTGAGTTGGCACGGTAAACGTGCACTCTGCAAAATTTGAACGAAGCGGGGAAAGTCGCAGTAACCGCCCGAAACCAAAATCTTCGAGATGGAAATCACTACTGCCTATCCCTGCCACGCAAAGCCTATATGCTAGATTTCTATACGTTTCGATAGGGGTAGGTTTGTAATTTCACCCAAACGTGACGTAACCGCCTCTCACCCGGATTCATACACGGTGGGTGCCAAAACACAGTGTGTCCTCGGCCGAAATCGACTCCCTCCCCGATTCATATTCATACACGGTGGGCGCCAAAAACAAACTCTCGTCGGCAAATATTCGGTGTATGCGAGACTACCGTCCTATCCCCAACCGACTAGTGTTGCTGTGATGTAGTAGAAATTTGAAACGAGGGCTAAGTTTGTAAATTTCCTCGCATTTGAGACAAGCGCGCCCTGAATACATGGTTCCCCCCTTCCTCTCTACCTCCCTTTTCCCCATTCGTACTCTGTGGGCGCCAAAACACCCTCTCCACCCCACCCTCCTCCGTCCGCCGCCGTTCGCCACCCCATCCACCGCTGTCCTCCTCCACCATGCCAGAGCTGATACCCCGACGCCGCCGTCCATTACAAGAGATCGACCTCTCTCATCCACGGCTTCAGACCGGGATCCTTGCATCCCGTCCTCTCGCTTCATCCCCGCCGTCGTCCACCTTGCCGGCGCCGCTCCTACGACCGTCTCGTCCACCGCGCCCCGCCGCCACCGTCTACCCTCCTAGATCTGCTTCCATGCCGCCGACAGCCATCGCTACCGCGGCACAGTCAAATTCTTAGCAGATGCATACACGGCACCGCACTAGAGGCGGTACTCTTTCGTATCTGCTCAACTTATTTATCGCAACAAGAAAATAGATCGCCACTGCTTTACTCTGATTTCTTGTCTTGGTTGCGAAGTTGCCTTTGTCCAGTTTGCACCTTCAGATCCGCCATGGCATGCTCAACACCATACTCGCAATGCTTATGGTTTTCCCCTTTTATATTCCACACTAGTTAAATCACAGTAGACTAAATTTCAAAATTGGGTCAGTCGATTTTTCAGAGCTAACCGGAGTTTGCCGGTACGATCGAAGGGGCTCGGGTGGGGATGGTGGTTGTGGGAGGCGGTGGTGGGGCCTCGTCGAACGAAGAGGGCGGGGGGGGGGGGGGGGGGGGGGGGGGGGGGGGGCGGAGGAACACAGGCAGTGGGGCCAGTGGTTCGGCCGGCGGCCCGTGCGGTGTTCTGTATGGGAAGCACAGTATGTTCCTTGTCAGGAAGGGGAGCAGGGACATCTGCAGTCAACAGCTGATAGAGCTGGCCTGTACGTGATCGATAGGCTTTCAATTACTAGCGGCAATACAACACCGTAATTTCCAGCCAGTTCCACTTTCCCGATTTATATATCCTGGTTATGGTGTACCCCTGTTATGTACACTATGATCTGCCTAGTTGCTGTGTGCTCTTGTTATCATGGTTTGGCAATAAACTCTCTAACAGTATATTATGAACCTATCATCTGCCAGCTATCCTTACTTCTGGAGCCTATTTTTTGTGTACTTGTGCCAGATTATATAAATGCACGCACCATATTACAGCACACATGAGCTCTCTCATCAGAATCCAGTGATAGCACACAAGTGTTTACAGGGGCGCCCCTATATTAGAATATCATCTGCATTACAAAGATAATCTCACAACTATTTATGTTTTCATGGTTCTCAGATATTATACGCAATTACAGTGAATATCAGAATCCGCGCATCAGAAGAATATTGTGGAACACTGCAATGACTTACAAAATTGGCAGCAAGGCATTGAGTGCCATTCTGGAAGCAATGAAACTCGTACGCTCCCCACCAGTTGATTCTTATTCAGAATATCATCCTAATGACTATTCTAACCTCGAGGAGTCAAAGGTAGATGGCCTGTCATGTTCACTCATCAAGGTGCATGTTCTAATTTGGCAAGGTTTTATTGATTGCACGTATCTTGCATATGTTGTCTTGCATTTCTTCTACTTTGTTGCACCGCCATCTGCTTAGTTTACTCATCATATATGTCGAGATGCCATGCCCATCCATTATCAATACATATTCCATCTGTCATCATACCATGTTTTTTCACTCAAATGTTGTTCTTGTGCATTAGACATCAAAAAGGAAGAGGGTGATTGCCGAACCTGAAGGAGCACCAGCAAAGTCCTTGAAAAACGTGGTGGTGCCGGAGAAATCAGACAGCACCCCACTTATATTGGCTGTACAACCAGTGACACAAAACATAGGACCGACTCCAGCAGGCTGTACCCATACTTCACTGGCCACACCACTAGCCCCACCACACAGGACCTGCACTCCAGCAAAAGGTATACCGATTTCATTTGCCATAGCACCAGCTGTACCACAGAAAAATCCCACTCTAGCAAAAAGTATAGCAAGTCCACCGGCCGAAGACCTATCCCAACTGCAGAGACGGCCAATTCCTGCAGATTGGAACCCCATTCCATTTATTCCTAGTTTAAAAGACAATGATTTCAATGTTGTTAGGGACTACGTGCATATATTCCCATCATGGGAAGATTATTTTGAAGACAAACACCATTTTCACATCTTCCTGTCCAACTTACTTGTAAGTGCTATTATTCATGGTTATTATTTTCCTGTTTTCTGCTGATTGAACACATCAATGATTTACATTACATTGTTGTAACTAGGCGAGGGTCAATCTGGATAGTCATGACGAGCAAAGCTTGCTTGTGCTTTTCAAGGAAGCATTGCAGCAGTATCGGTGTTACCTGAGGAAATCACACTTTGATGGCAAGTCTATAAACGAATTTCCAGTGAAGTCTCCTATGCTAAATTTAGAAGACATTGAATGGAAAAACCTTGTTATGCACTGGTCTCGTTCCCAGGATGAGGTACTGTCTATGAAATCACATGACAATTTGAACTTCTACTTTTCCGCATGTGCCTTACGGATCTTTTTTGCAGGAAATCTGCTTGAAGAAGAATTCCGGTTTGACAAGAACGACATGATATCGCAAATATGCTGCCCGCTGCTTTGCTCTTGTTAGTACCTATTGTCATGTATCACTGTACTTGCATACATACCTGGTTCATTATGTGACAGCAGTATGCATGATAGCTTGCTTATCAATTGTTCGCTCCAAATTATCTGATCTGTATGATGGTTACATTAGTGTAGAATATATCCAATGCCAATGTTTTTTAGCTCTGCATTGTTCTTGTAAGTACATGTTGTCCTTTATCAGTGTACTTATAATGACAGGTAGTTGTTCATGTACCATCACTCTGTAGCTTATTTTCCTTTGCCCTCCATTTTCTACACATCAGATATATATTTACTCTTACCATAAGGTTGGTACTGAAGAAGTTTAGCTGTGCATTGCTCTTGGCTGTACCTTTTGCCTGTATCGCTGCACTTACATTTATAGCTACTTGGTTATGTAGCGTCACTCTTCATCTTATCTTAAATATTCTCCATTTTTTGTATATTATCACATCTATATTTACTCTTAACAAAATGTAGAATAAAGGCAATGCTTTTGAAGAAGATTCTGTGGTAAACTTCTTGAATTGCCCCCCATCAGCATGGACAAGGACTTTATAGAGCCTGTCTTCACCAATAATGTAACTTTGTCCATCTCAAGCCTTCAAACTTTGTTGTATATATTTGGTTAGGCATGACTGCAACAGCTATTTATTTTTGGTGTTTGCATCAAATTTCTTGTTTAAAGTTTATTATATGTAGTTCATAAACAAAAGTTTGTCCTTTCTCAATTTAAGTTTTCAGTTGTACAACCAAGTTCCTTCTTCATACCATGTAAATTATACTATACAGAGCAAGTGATCTTCTTTTGCACTGCATGTATGCTTCTGTTCTTCATCCGTAATCCAGTGGTGTGGTGAACCTACCCACTATAGCACAATGTCATATTCTGCAATGTCTTAACTATGAACAATGTCATATCATTCTACTATTATTTAAACCGTCTCTTTATTTGCCAATCTGAAATGGTATAAATTGACAGCACACTAACCATTGATACTTATGAGTTCTTGATCTGTAATCCAGTGGTGTCGTGAAGCTGCCAACTCCTTCACAATGTCATTTCCTTCCATGTCTTGACCTGAACAATACCATATTGTGTTAATGCAAATTTAAAGTGTGTCACTTTATTCGTCAGTAAGAAATGTGATGAATTGTCAGCACTGATACTTTTATGTGCAAAACCTGTCATCTGTCTGCTTGTTTATCTTTCAGAGTGAGGAAGATATAAGTGTTGAAAAAGCGCAGTCTCATCATCTTGCTCAGCTGCTTGCGCTGCAGCTCCCCAGCAGGGCTAACCTTTCTTGAACTCTATTGAAGTGCTGTCGGTTTTGTATATTATTTTTTCGGCGTGTTTATTTGCACTGGTGGCGATCTTTGATGCCCAGTGTATGTAATCTGCTGTCTGCTTGTGCTTTATTATCATAGTGGTGAACTTTGATGCCCAGTGGATGTAATATGCCATAATTTCTTTATTGTATAGTCTAGGTTTTTTCTTATTCACGATGCTGCAGTTATTTTACTGTATATATATATATATATCCTGGCTTCGCAGTAAACCGGCCAAACCATAAAATTACGGTACATAATCGGGCCGTCATGCAATCACGATGTAGGTTGGGCCTGAAATGTGTCGAACAGCTCACGGGCCGGCAGCGGCCTGAAATGAACCCCGGCCGATGATTGTGCGAATCAAATCACGGGCTTTTAACTGGCCAAAAAATTGTCTCGGTCCTTGTTTGGCCCAATCAGATATCGGCTGCGAGCAGGCCGGATGCAAACCGGGCTGTAGTTAGGCCCAACTATATGACGGGCTTTTAACAAGCCGAAATTAATATAGGGCCGGAATGTTAAACGGGCCCTTAACAGGGCAAAACTAATATCATGCCGAATTACTAAGTGGGCCTTTAGCAAGTGGGCCCAAAAGCATAGTGTCCAGTTGACAGGCCGAATCTGATATGGGCCATAATTGAGCCCAAAGCCTCTTAAAGGGCCGGACCTGATCTGGGCCGTAATTTGGCCCAGAACATGGTAGGCCTTTAACGGGCCGGATCTCATATGGGCCACTATTAGGCCCGGAGCGTGGCAGGCCATTAATGGACTGGATCAAATATGGGCCGGCATTTGGCCCAAAACATGGCAGGCAGTTAATGGGCCGGCCTACTAGGGTCCTCAAAATCTTGTGGGCCTACAGCTGGGCCGGCCCATTAATGTCGGTGAAATCTCGTGGGCCTTTAGCTAGGCTGGCCCATTATGACCCGCAAGAATCTTGTGGGCCTTTACCTGGGCCAGCCCATTACGGCACACAAAAATCTTGTGGGCCTTTACCTGGGCTGGCCCATTATGGCCCGCAAAATCTTGTGGGCCTTTAGCTGGGCCAGCCCATTATGGTCCGCAAAATCTCGTGGGCCTTTAGCTGGGCCGGCCCATTATGGTCCGCAAAATCTTGTGGGCCATTAGTTGGGTCGGCCCATTTAAACTTGTTGGGTCGTGCCACGTGTCGACGTATCATAGACGCCTTCTTTCCAGTGAGTGGATGACATCTGTCCCGACGATGAGCCGACACGTGTTTCCTCTAGCCAATGATGATTTCACACGTGGAAAATCCCCATTGGTTGGGGTTGTTAACGGGTTATCGGATCCAAAACGCGACCCGATAGCTTAACGGCGTTCCATTATGGTGGATACCACGTGTCGGTCACCCTTGACGAAAGCACTTCTATGACGCGCGATTTATCATCATGGAAGTGGACACTTCCGTGATGATAATTTTGGTAATGTCATGGAGCACATCTATGACAGCACAGGTATGACTATCTTGATTCTGTCATAAATTTGTCATGGATGTACATGCATGACAAAAAGAGCGACCTACAGTGACAAACACGTATAATCACGGAAGTGTATTTTTTGTAGTGTACGGATTGATAAACCTTAGGTCATGCACTTGAGGGAAATTTGCTACTGTCCTACAAACCTCTGCACTTGGAGGCCCAACAACGTCTACAAGAAGAAGGTTGTGTAGTAGACATCAAGCTCTTTTCTGGCGCCGTTGCCGGGGAGGTTAGCGCTTGAAGGTATATCTTTAGATCTTGCAATCGAATCTTTTAGTTTCTTGTTTTGTCACTAGTTTAGTCTATAAAAGAAAACTACAAAAAATGGAATTGAGTTTGTCTCATACGCTTCATCTTTTTAATATCTTTCATGAGAATGATGGAAAGGAAAATTGTGCTCAAGTGCTAGGAGAAGAAATCTATAAAATGTTTGGCACTAGATCTTTGAATGATGAGCATGATTGCAATGTTGTTAGTATGAACTCGTTGAATATCCATAGTACTAATGATGATTGCACTAGTCATGATGGAAATGTCTCCTATAAGCATGTCAATTTTTGTGGAGTGCGTAGAGCTTGCAAGTACACACCAATTAGGGAAAATAGATTTTGCAAGAGGCATAAGTATTTGGAAACTAAATGGTTGCAAGAAAGGCTAGATGTTTGTGATGAAAATTTAAACATTCTTAGCCCTACTTGTGAACTTTGCAATGAACATGATCATTTCAATAACCAATGCAAATTGTTTCATGATCGTATCGTGTCCAAGTGATTTCCCTTGCACATCATAATGAACTTAGTTTGCTTTTGGGTTATGAAGAAATGAAACGTATAACTAAGGATCTTCCAGAATTTGTCCTTGATAAAGTTCTTGATTTTGATCTAGAGGAAATTTATATGTATTGTGCGGTGAATTGCATTGAAAATCCTTATATTGGCAATTACATAAAGAAAAGAAAACAAATAGAAGATGAAGAGAATACTAATGAAAGGGAAGAGACTTCCCAATATTCTCCTATTATTTCTTATGATGAATCAGGTAACGAGGAGGAGCCTCCTATTCAACCAATCTCATTAATAAGGAGCTCCCAAAAAAATTTAAACCCACACATGATGTGAAGAAGAAAAAGAAAAGACAGAGAAGCAAAGGTAAAAATGTATCCCTCCCAAATAATGTTGCTCCTATTACTCATTGTGATGAGGATAATTGTTATACTATTGGTGCTATCCATACTATTAATGATGAGAGTGATTATGCTTATGATATGAAAAGTCCCAAGCTTGGGGATGCTATGTTTGATGAGAATGACAAGTTTGAAAATATATTTGCTGCAATTAATGTTTGTCCCAAGCTTGGGGATGATATGTTTAATGAAGGTGATATTTGTAGTCTCCCAAGTTTCGATATGCAAAATTATTATGATGATAGCATGCCTCCTACTTATGATGATTATAATTATGAAAGTGGATTTGGAGAGGTCATGACTTTATTTAGTAATGATTCCACTATCTTGGAAGAGGTTTCAATTGATTATGATGAGAACAAAGTTGCTACTTATGATGATTATTGTGATGATACATATGCTATAAAAAGTAGTGATGATTATATTATAAAACTTGTCATGATTATGATTACCCATTTTCTGAAAATTACTCTTTTAATGTGGAAACAATTTATAGTATTCGAGTTTCTTATGATACTCCCACTATTCCGAATGAGAAGAATTTTGCTTATGTGGAGAGTAGTAAATTTTCTATGCTTTTAGATCATGGAAGCAATGCTTTATGTGATGGTTATATTATTGAAATCATTCATGATGCTACTGAAAATTATTATTAGGTAGGAATATATGCTTGTAGGAATTGCAATAATATCAAGTTTCCTCTCTATGTGCTTAAAGTTTCAAAGTTATGCTTGCTTTGCCTTCCTATGCTAGTTGATTATTGTTCCCATAAGTGGTTTGCTCACAAAATCCCTATGCATAGGAAGTGGGTTAGACTTAAATGTGATAGTCATAATCTTCATGATGCTCTCTTTATATTTCAATTCTTATCTTTTATGTGAGCATCATTGGAATCATCATGCCTAGCTAGGGGCGTTAAACGATAGCGCTTGTCAGGAGGCAACCCAATTTTTATTTTTTTACTTGCTTTTTGCTCATGTTTAGCAATAAATAATTTATCTAGCCTATGTTTATATGTGGTTTTATTCTTTTAATTAGTGCTTGTGCCAAGTAGAACCTTTGGGAAGACTTGGGGAAAGTCTTTGCGATCATACTGTAAAAAACAGAAACTTTAGCGCTCACGAGATTTGCTGCCATTTTTTTATTGGAGAGTGCTATTTACTTAATTATTTTTGCAGAAGATTAAAAGATAAATTCCTCACGTCCACCAATTTATTTTAGAATTTTTGGGGTTCCAGAAGTATACGTTTGATACATATTACTACAGACTGTTCTGTTTTTGACAGATTCTGTTTTTCATGTGTTGTTTGCTTATTTTGATGAATCTATGGCTAGTAAAAGAGTTTATAAACCATAGAAAAGTTATAATACAGTTGGTTTAACACCAATATAAATAAGTAATGAGTTCATTACAGTACCTTGAAGTGGTGATTTATTTTCTTATACTAACGAAGCTCATAAGATTTTTCTGTTAAGTTTTGTGTTGTGAAGTTTTCAAGTTTTGGGTAAAGATTCAATGGACTATGGAATAAGGAGTTGCAAGAGCCTAATCTTGGGTATGCCCAAGGCACCCCAAGGTAATATTCAAGGATAACCAAGAGCCTAAGCTTGGGGATGCCCCGGAAGGCATCCCCTCTTTCGTCTTCGTTCATCGGTAACTTTACTTGGAGCTATATTTTTATTCACCACATGATATGTGTTTTGCTTGGAGCGTCATTTTATTTTCTTCTGTTTTTCTTGCTGTTTGAATAAAATACCAAGATCTTAAATTCTTAAATGTTAGAGAGTCTTCACATAGTTGCATAACTATTCGACTACTCATTGATCTTCACTTATATTTTTCGGAGTAGTTTATCGTTGCTCTAGTGCTTCACTTATATCTTTTAGAGCACGACTGTAGTTTTATTTTGAAGAAATAGATGAACTCTCGTGTTTCACTTATATTATTTTGAGAGTCTTTAGAATAGCATGGTAATTTGCTTTGGTTATGAATTTAGTCCTAATATGATGGGCATCCAAGAGGGATATAATAAAAACTTTCATATAAGGTGCATTGAATACTATGACAAGTTTGATTCTTTATGATTGTTTTGAGATATGGAGATGGTGATATTAGAGTCATGCTAGTTGAGTAGTTGTGAATTTGAGAAATACTTGTGTTGAAGTTTGTGATTCCCTAGCATGCACGTATAGTGAACCGTTATGTGATGAAGTCGGAGCGTGATTTATTTATTGATTGCCTTCCTTACGAGTGGCGGTCGGGGACGAGCGATGGTCTTTTCCTACCAATCTATCCCCCTAGGAGCACGCATGTAGTACTTTGTTTCGATAACTAATAATTTTTTGCAAAAAGTATGTGAGTTCTTTATGACTAATGTTGAGTCCATGGATTATACGCACTCTCACCCTTCCACCATTGCTAGCCTCTCTAGTACCGCGCAACTTTCGCCGGTACCTTAAATCCACCATTTACCTTCCCCAAAACAGCCACCATACCTACCTATGATGGAATTTCCATAGCCATTCCGAGATATATTGCCATGCAACTTTCCACCGTTCCGTTTATTATGACACGCTCCATCATTGTCATATTGCTTTGCATGATCATGTAGTTGACATCGTATTTGTGGCAAAGCCACCGTTCATAATTCTTTCATACATGTCACTCATGAGTCATTGCACATCCTGGTACACCGCCGGAGGCATTCATATAGAGTCATATTTTGTTCAAAGTATCGAGTTGTAATTCTTGAGTTGTAAGTAAATAAAAGTGTGATGGTCATCATTATTAGAGCATTGTCCCATGTGAGGAAAGGATGATGGAGACTATGATTCCCCCACAAATCGGGATGAGACTTCGGACGAAAAAAAAGAGAAAAAGAGGCCATAAAATAAATAGAAAAGGCCCAAATAACAAAATATGAAAAAATGAGAGAAAAAGATAGAAGGGGCAATGCTACTATCCTTTTACGACACTTGTGCTTCAAAGTAGCACCATGACCTTCATGATAGAGAGTCTCCTATGTTGTCACTTTCATATACTAGTGGGAATTTTTCATTATAGAACTTGGCTTGTATATTCCAATGATGGGCTTCCTCAAAATGCCCTAGGTCTTCATGAGCAAGCGAGTTGGATGCACACCCACTTAGTTTCTTTTTGAGATTTCATACACTTATAGCTCTAGTGCATCCGTTGCATGGCAATCCATACTCACTCACATTGATATCTATTGATGGGCGTCTCCATAGCCCGTTGATACACCTAGTTGATGTGAGGCTATGTTCTTTTTTGTCTTCTGCACAACCACCATTCTATTCCACCTACAGTGTTATATCCATGGCTCACACTCATGTATTGCGTGAAGATTGAAGAAGTGTGAGAACATCAAAAGTATGAAACAATTGCTTGGCTTGTCATCGGGGTTGTGCATGATTTAAATATTTTGTGTGATGAAGATAGAGCATTGCCAGACTATATGATTTTGTAGGGATAGCTTTCTTTGGCCATGTTATTTTGAGAAGACATGATTGCTTAGTTAGTATGCTTGAAGTATTATTATTTCTATGTCAATATTAAACTTTTATCTTGAATCTTTCGGATCTGAACATTCATGCCACAATAGAGAAAAATACATTGAAGAATATTCTAGAAAGCATTCCACATCAAAAATTCTGTTTTTATCATTTACCTACTCGAGGACGAGCAGGAATTAAGCTTGGGGATGCTGATACGTCTCCAACGTATCTATAATTTTTTATTGTTCCATGCTATTATATTATCTGTTTTGGATGTTTATGGGCTTTATTTTACACTTTTATATTATTTTTGGGACTAATCTATTAACTGGAGGCCTAGCCCAAATTGTTGTTTTCTTGCCTATTTAGTGTTTCGAAGAAAAGGAATATCAAACGGAGTCCAAACGGAATGAAACCTTCGGGAAAGTTATTTTTGGAACGGAAGCAATCCAGGAGACTTGGAGTTTACGTCAGGGAAGCTTCGAGGTGGCCACGAGGCAGGGAGGTGCGCCTGCCCCCTGGGCGTGCCCCCACCCTCGTGGGCCCCTCGTGGCTCCCCTGATCGACTTCTTTCGCCTATATATATATATATCAATATACCTAGAAACATCGAGGAGCAGAATAGATCGGGAGTGACGCGGAGCATCCCAAGGCCATCCCCATGGACCCAACTACATCTCCTACGACACCTATTGGACCCATGACACGAGCACGCGCAAGAGCTCTCGAAACCGAGGTGACATCACTCCTCTCATGTTTCCACTTCGATGCACATGAGACATGGCTACTACCTCATACGGACACATTGTGCATACTCAGGTACCATGGATAAGCTAAGGAGCAAGGAGAATAAGAAGAGGAAGATGGACGTGAAGACGGAGAAGAAGAAGTGATGAAAAAGAAGCTACAGGCTCCGGACGACCGGCCAAGACTGGACGTCCGACGACCTCCAGGCTCTGGACGTCCGACCCAGACCGGACGTCCGACACTTCCACACCCGAGCCAAAACTATGGACTTACGATGCTCCACGGATGACCGACGCTCCTCGGACGACCGACCCCGACCAGACGTCCGACCGAAGACCACCCGAGCCGAATCTACGGACGTCCGACAGGCATCGGACGTCCGGACCCTCGCGAGCCTCCGGACGACCGGTGACCTCCGGACGTCCGACGCCTGTGCACTGTTTAGTGTTGGGCCACAGCCCATGTACCCCTTCGCCCCCCTCTTTTGCACTTAAACTATATATACTCCACCCCGTCCAACTTTCTAGGGTTAGCAAAGGATTAGCTCATATTTTGTGTGAGAGCTTTGCTCATCCACTTGCTTACCTTCTCCTCGGAGATTCGAGCCTCCTACGGAGAAGATCCCCCAAGCGGATTCAAGACCCCTCTTTAGGGAAGAACATCAAGACCTCCTCATGGAGAAGACCGTTACCCTTGTATCGTCCTTAGTTGACCGTGTACCGTGTGAACCCCATGTATTCGAGGATCTAGCACATGTGTGACTTTCTTGTGTTGGTTTAGTGATTCTCTTGTGTTTCCCTTGTGTTATCCCTCTTTTCCACCTCGTGTTCTTCATGTTCATCACAGGATCCGCTCCTTTCGTGAAAGATCGGCCCATAGGGTTCCTACCCTACATCATCTTGGTATCATGAGCCACGATAATCACGATTTCGGAGCCTCCCAGTTGTGTTTCTAGCCTAGTTTTTTGTTGTTTTCCATCCTAATTCAAAAATTCCCCACAAAAATAGCCCCAAATTTTTTTTGTGATTTGTTGGTATGTTGAAATTTTGTTGGATTTGATCCATGGATTTGCTTTGTTTTGAGTGGATCAAGCTTTTCCCCCCTTGTCTCCGCCCTTTCCATCCACAAAATCCTCTGGATTCGGCGATTTCCCACATCTCCATCACGAACACGTGAAGTTCATCCCGTGCCCGAATTTCGCCCAGGCACCGGACGTCCGACCCAGCCCGGACGTCCGACGAACCCTGACGAAACTGAATTTCTTTCAGTTTTGCACCACCATCGCCCCACATTTCCGCATACGCATTCCTACCACCGATACACCATCACCACTTCTGCATACCACCACCATTGCTTACCCGTTTCACACTCGACACGTGTTGCCACTTCAAGTTTTGAGAATTTGAGTTGTGGTTCCGTATCCTTTTGTGTTTCGGCTATCTAGGTACGGTTCAACATCGACATCACCGCCGCTCATCTTCGCCACGGACGCGTCATCAACAACGACCACCTCGACTACATCTTGGTATTCGGTCCACCATTTTGACACCATACCATAAGCAGGAACGGTAACCTCGTCTTGGTATCGTGATACATCATTCTTGCCATTACATTGATAGCCATCATAGCCTTACTCCTTTGCGTTTCTTACCCATCGAGACTAGCCATTGAGTATTGCCGGCAACGATACTTGTGCACATTAGTGATCATACTTCACATAGCATACATACATCATTGTTGCATATATTGGTATCATCTTTTGTGTCACAAAGTTGTCATCGCATACACAATTGCTATCTTGGTTCGTGAAGCATCGCATGAGAAAAGAGCTCCACCATCAAAGAGCCAAACAAGCTTTTAAGCAAATAGGAAAGATAAGCAAAGAGCTTTTAAGCAAGAACCGTAGTATCATACAACATTAAGATTGTCATACTAGATCATTTTGGATCATATCATAGAAACACCTTGCATAGAACATACTTGGGATAGAAGTCGTTGCATTTTTGCTACGTAGGTTGTGCACAAGTTCTTGTATCCGCCTATTGTGCAATCGTGCTAGCGTCTCTCTAGTGTTGTGCAACAAGAGCATTTTTGTGGATTCCACATTTTGGCTCATCCTTGGTTGCCCAATCCCACTTTTCTATTTGTGTATGTGTTTCCGTGTACCTTATATGCTTGGTCTACTTGTTACTTTGCATCTTGCGAATCTTTTCTAGCATTATTGAAGCTCACTTACAATTGCATAAAATTTTGTGCCACCATCCTAACCAAGCTCCACCATAAGCTTTTACTTGTGTAGGTGTGAGAAACCGACAAGAGCTAGTACCAATTGTGTTATTTCCTTGTCCTACATTGGAGTGATCATCGATCCACTTTCAACTTCAGTCAAGGTACATTTGGTATTCGTTCTTATCTTTCTACCACTCACATTTGTCTTGGAATGATGGATAGGCCAAGTACTTCTACCAACCCACTCTTCATTGAGCATGATGACGACATGAAATCCTACGTCACCAAGAGCCACCTCTTTGGTGCACAACGTGCTTTTCTCAAGAGCAACAAGCCATGAGTGAACGCATTGACAACCTCGCCGCCGACTTGCGACTCTCCGAGAAACGTACAAGGGACTACTTGGACCACAAGCACGACGATCACAAGCAAGAGAATGACGAAAGGATGGACGAAATTCGCGCTTTGTTGCTCAACCGCTCTTCTTCCACTTCGTCTTCATCAAGAAGGACTCGCTCAAGTCGACACTCCGACTTCACCCTCTCCGGCTCAAGTACACCGACATCGAACACTCTACGCCGTGCCGCATGCAACGATCGTAAAGCAAGCCTCAATCCTCTACGCGACACCGATTCTCAATAGCTCTGATGACGTCAAACCCAAGAGGCTTTTGTGCTAGCACGAGAACAGCAACGACAACGCCAACATGAAGAGGAAGAGCGAGCGCGTCTCCACCGAGTTGCACAAGATGCCGAGGCACAACGCCAAGAACAAAAACTACATGAAGCTCAAGCACTTGCGGCGCAACAAACCCTTCAAGATTCAAGTCGAGCCATAGCCAACCAAGGCCGACAAGCTCGAGAACAAGAAGAAGCACTTCGCGAAGAAATTCAAGAACGGAGATTTCAAGCTCGCGTGCATCGTCAAGTTCCTCAAGCTCCTCCTCGAGCTCGACAAGCTCCTCCACAAGCTCACCAAGAACATCAAGTTCAAGAGCATGACGACAATGGAAATCCTCCACGACAAGATCAACATGAGGTTGACAACCCTCCTCACCAAGAGCGACACGAGCTTGACAATCATCTACAACACGGACATCGTCATCCCCGACCCCAACACAATGAAGAGCAACGCTACGGAAAGCTGAAGTTCACCATGCCCAAGTTCAACGGAAACAATGATCCCGAAGAGTACCTTTCATGGGCATTGAAGGTCGACAAAATATTCCGTTTGCACAACTATGAAGAAGAGAAGAAGATCGCGATGGCATCCCTTGAGTTCCAAGACTATGTCCTCATTAGGTGGGAACAAGTCATCGAGCGTCGAGAGGCAAGAGGTGAACCACCCATCACTACTTGGGCACAAATGAAGGATGTCATGAGAGCACGCTTCGTGCCTACCTACTACAACCGCGACCTCTTCAAGAAACTCCAACAACTCAAGCAAGGAACCAAGAGTGTTGAAGAGTACTACAAGGAGATGGAGATTGCCATGATAAGAGCCAATGTCACGGAAGATGATGAGCAAACTATGGCACGTTTCTTGAATGTACTCAACCATCCTATCAAGAAGATCGCCAACTTCCAACCATACTCGAACCTCATCAAGCTAGTGCATCAAGCTACCAAAGTGGAACGCCCAGTGCAAGATGATTTCAAGTATGCCAAGTTCTCTTCCAAGACATACAGTTTCTCCAACAACCAAGCTTCAATGACTCCAACACCGTCTACCAAGCCTTCTACTAGCAACATCGACAAGTCGAGTTCCAAGAAAGCTTCGTCAACTCCAAGTCATCCTCCTACTACGAGCAACTTCAAGCCGAGAGCTTCATCATCCTCAACCCCCACCGATGAGACCGTCAAGAAGAGTTCCTTCAAATGCTTCACATGCGGAGGCTGAGGCCACAAGTCCTATGAGTGCACCAACAAGCGGACCATGATCCTCAACGACGACGGCACTTACGACTCAATGAGTGAAGAAGAAATGGACGCCATCGAGCAAGTCGCCATGCACCGGCAAGTGAACGATGAAGAGGAACAAGTCTTTTTCGATGAAGATTCAAGTCCCGCTCTTGTCGTCTCCAAGGTCTTGACTCTCTAACATCAACAAGAAGAAGAACAAAGATGCCACATATTCCACACCAAGGCCGGCATCAATGGACGATCCGTCAAGGTCGTCATCCATGGAGGGAGTTGTCATAACCTCGCAAGTGAGAACTTTGCTCCAAGCTCCAATTGCTCAAGACAAAGCACCCACATTCATACAAAGTGCAATGGCTTAGCGACTCCGGCACTATCCAAGTCGAGCACCGAGTACAAGTCTCCTTCAAAATTGGTGCCTACGAAGACACCTTGGAGTGCGACGTCGTTCCAATGACCATTTTCCATCTTCTCCTTGGACGCCCATAGCAATTTGATAGAGGAGTCATCCACAACGGCCGAACGAACCACTACATCTTCAAGATGAAGGGCAAGGAGTACGTACTTCGTCCCATGTCTCCAAGCCAAGTGATCGCCGACAAGCAAGCCACCCATCGTGGAGATCATAGTGAGAGAGCGAGCCACCAAAAAGAGAGTGAGCGCCACAAGCCCAAATCAAACACCTCCACGATGAGCGACAAGAAGAACTTAGTCCTATTTGCCACCAAAAGTGAGATAAGAGGAGTGTGTGAGAACCCATCTAGTGTCCTACACTACGTCCTTTTGTGCAAGGAAAATGCACCACAAACTAACACTTCTCACACTCTTCCTCTAGTGGTGTCTTCTCTTTTGCAGGAATTTTTCACGATGTTTTCCCCGACGAGCTACCTCTGGGACTACCTCCACTATGAGGCATTGAGGACCGCATCGACCTCATCCCCGGAGCACCGCTTATGAACAAAGCTCCCTACCGCGTCAACCTTGAAGAAACCAAAGAAATACAAAGGCAAGTAAAGCACCTCATAGACCATGGACATGTGCGTGAAAGTTTGAGCCATTGTGCCGTCCCGGTCATTCTTGTGCCAAAACGAGACGGTAGCTTTCGCATGTGCTCTGATTGTAGACCTATCAATGCTATCACCATTCTCTATAGGTATCCCATTCCACGCCTAGATGATATGCTTGATGAGCTTAGCGGTGCCACTATCTTTTCTAAAATTGATCTTAAGAGTGGTTACTATCAAATCCGCATACAAGAGGGTGATGAACGGAAAACCGCTTTCAAAACCAAGTTTGGCTTGTATGAGTGGTTAGTCATGCCTATGGGTTTATCGGAAGCACCGGGTACTTTTATGTGTCTTATGAATCATGTCTTTCGCCCTTACATTGGTATATTTGTTGTGGTCTACTTTGATGATATCCTTTTTTATAGAAAATCTCTTAAAGATCATGTCACCCATGTTCGAACCGTTTTACAAACTATTCGAAAAGAGCATCTCTATGCTAATATGGAGAAATGCCTTTTTGGCGTTGACAATCTCGTTTTCTTGGGTTTTATTGTTTCCTCTAAGGGTGTTCATGTTGATGAGTCCAATATCAATGCTACTAAGACTTGGCCTCAACCAACCAATTTGCAACAAGTGCGTAGCTTTCTTGGCCTTGCGGGTTTCTATCGTCGCTTTGTGAAGGATTTTAGCACCATTGCTTCGCCTTTGCATGCTTTGAGCAAGAAGAATGCGCCTTTTGTTTGGGGACCATCCCAAGATACTGCTTTCAATGAGCTTAAGAACTTGCTTACTCATGCTCCCGTGCTTGCTTTACCCAACTTTGACAAACCCTTTGAAATTCATTGTGATGCTAGTGGTAATGGCATAGGAGGTGTGTTAACGCAAGAGAAGCGCCCCATAGCTTACTTTAGTGGGAAACTCTCCGGCGCGCAACTCAATTACCCCATCTATGACAAAGAGCTATATGCTTTAGTCCGAGTTTTGCATGAATGGGAACACTATCTTTGCCCTCATGAGTTTATCATTCATACCGATCATGAAACGCTCAAGTATCTTAAGGGCTAAACCAAGTTGAACAAGCATCATGCTAAATGGAGTGAATTTATTGAGTCTTTTCCTTATGTCATAAAGTACATTAAGGGTAAGGAAAACATTGTGGTGGATGCCCTTTCCCGCATATGCATGCTAGTCACTCAACTTGAGTTGGATGTCATTGGTTTTGAGCATATCAAAGACTTGTATGAGCATGATCCTACTTTTTCTACTCCTTATGCCAAGTGTTTATCGCACACCACTTGGGAACGCTATTAAATCAAAGATGGATATCTTATGAGAGCTAACAAACTTTGCATCCCTGAGTCTTCTCTTCATTTGTTGCTTTTGCAGGAATCTCATGGAGGAGGCTTAATGGGACATTTTGGACGCGACAAGACGTTCGCTACGCTCTTGGAGAACTACTTTTGGCCAAAGATGTTTCGCGACGTCAACCGCTTCACCAACCGATGCTCTACATGTCGCAAAGCTAAGTCCAAAGCTCAATCCCACGGCCTTTATATGCCTCTGCCAATTCCATATCTACCTTGGGAAGACATTAGCATGGACTTTGTACTTGGTTTGCCTAGGACTCGAAATGGGAAGGATTCGGTACTTGTCATTGTGGACCGTTTCTCAAAAATGGCACATTTCATTCCTTGCAACATGATAGATGATGCTTCACATGTTGCTAATCTCTTTTGTAGGGAAATATTGCATCTACATGGAGTGCCAAAGACTATCGTCTCGGATCATGACGTCAAGTTCCTTAGCTACTTTTGGAAGACCCTATGCGCCAAGCTAGGAATCAAGCTACTTTTCTCTACGGCATATCATCCACAAACCGACGGCCAAACGGAAGTTACCAACCGCACACTCTCCACTCTACTTCGGGTACTCATCAAGAAGAACATCAAGGAGTGGGAGGAGTGCCTACCTATCGCCGAGTTCACCTACAACCGAGCAAGACACTCAACAACCGGCAAGTCCCCCTTCGAGGTCGCCTACGGCTTCAACCCTTTGTCACCATTGGACATTCTCCCTCTACCACTCCAAGAGCGCATCAATTTGGACGCTAGTGCAAGAGCGACACAACTCAAGAAGGTGCATGAAGATACAAGGAACACCATCGAGCTCCCAGTTCAAAGCCTTGCGTCCAAGCTCAACTTCAACAAGCACCCTATGGTCTTCAACATTGGTGATCTCGTGTGTCTACACCTTCGCAAGGACCGTTTTCCACAAGAACGCAAGTCCAAGCTTCGACCCCGAGCGGATGGACCCTTTAAGGTGCTCGCACGATGATACGTCTCCAACGTATCTATAATTTTTGATTGCTCCATGCTATATTATCTACTGTTTTGGACATTATTGGGCTTTATTATCCACTTTTATATTATTTTTGGGACTAACCTATTAACCGGAGGCCCAGCCCAGAATTGCTGTTTTAGCCTATTTTAGGGTTTCGAAGAAAAGGAATATCAAACGGAGTCCAAACGGAATGAAACCTTCGGGAACGTGATTTTCTCACCGAATACAACTCAGGAGACTTGGACCCTATGTCAAGGCACGTAACAGGAGGCCACGAGGTAGGGGGCGCGCCCTACCCTACCAGGCGCGCCCCCACCCTCGTGGGCCCACTGTTGCTCCACCGACGTACTTCTTCCTCCTATATATATCCACGTACCCCTAAACGATCAGATACGGGGCAAAAACCCTAATTCCACCGCCGTAACTTTCTGTATCCACGAGATCCCATCTTGGGGCCTGTTCCGGAGCTCCGCCGGAGGGGGCATCGATCACGGAGGACTTCTACATCAACACCATAGCCTCTCCGATGAAGTGTGAGTAGTTTACTTCAGACCTACGGATCCATAGTTAGTAGCTAGATGGCTTCTTCTCTCTTTTTGGATCTCAATACAATGTTCTCCCCCTCTCTTGTGGAGATCTATTCGATGTAATCTTCTTTTTGCGGCGTGTTTGTTGAGACCGATGAATTGTGGGTTTATGATCAAGTGTATCTATGAATAATATTTGAATCTTCTCTGAATTCTTTTATGTATGATTGGTTATCTTTGCAAGTCTCTTCGAATTATCAGTTTGGTTTGGCCTACTAGATGATCTTTCTTGCAATGGGAGAAGTGCTTAGCTTTGGGTTCAATCTTGCGGTGTCCTTTCCCGGTGACAGTAAGGGCAGCAAGGCACGTATTGTATTGTTGCCATCGAGGATAACAAGATGGGGTTTTCTTCATATTGCATGAGTCTATCCCTCTACATCATGTCATCTTGCTTAAGGCGTTACTCTGTTTTTAACTTAATACTCTAGATGCATGCTGGATAGCGGTCGATGAGTGGAGTAATAGTAGTAGATGCAGGCAGGAGTCGGTCTACTTGTCTCGGACGTGATGCCTATATACATGATCATACCTAGATATTATCATAACTATGCTCAATTCTGTCAATTGCTCAACAATAATTTGTTCACCCATCGTAGAATACTTATGCTCTCGAGAGAAGCCACTAGTGAAACCTATGGCCCCCAGGTCTATCTTTATCATATCAATCTCCTACTACTTAGTAATTTACTTTGCTATTTATTTTGCCTTTATTTTACTTTGCATCTTTATCATAAAAATACCAAAAGTATTATCTTATCATATCTATCAGATCTCACTCTCGTAAGTGGCCCTATAGGGATTGACAACCCCTATTTACGTTGGTTGCGAGGATTTATTTGTTTTGTGCAGGTGCGAGAGACTCGCGCGTAGCCTCCTACTGGATTGATACCTTGGTTCTCAAAAACTGAGGGAAATACTTATGCTACTTTGCTGCATCATCCCTTCCTCTTCGGGGAAAACCAACGCAGTGCTAAAAGAGGTAGCAAGAAGGATTTCTGGCGCCGTTGCCGGGGAGGTCTACGCAAAAGTCAATATACCAAGTACCCATCACATACGCTTATCTCCCGCATTACATTATTTGCCATTTGCCTCTCGTTTTCCTCTCCCCCCACTTCACCCTTGCCGTTTTATTCGCCCTCTCTCTCTCTCTGTCCTCCCTCTTTTTGCCTCTTTTTGTCCGCTTGCTTTTTGTTTGCTTGTGTGTTAGTTTGTTTGCTTGTCGTTATGGCTAGTCCCTTATCTTCTCCGTTGTCTCCCGAGAATGAAATTCTAAATTTTAAGCAAAGGGAGGGTGAAAATCTATAAGATGCTTGGTATAGAATTTGCAATGCTCAAAATAAATCTACTAGGAAGCAATCTACTACCATTCTCCTTCGCAATTTTTATGTAGGCATTACTCCTTGGCACCGTTATGTTCTTGATACTATTACCGGAGAGAACTTTTGGGTATCCATACTTTTGAATCTTATAATGCTATGTTAGATTTATTTCGCTCACCCCCTCTCTTGGTTAATGGAACTATATTAACTTTGGAGCATGTAATACAAAGGCTTGAGATTATTGAAAATAAGGTTGCTACCATAGAGTTAATTGAAAATTTGGATAAAAAGATCCACAGCCGAATCTCTCAATATGGATCTAAAGTAGGAGTTACTTTGAAAGATATTAAAGAAAAGGAACCCATAGTTAATGAGAAAATAAATCACGATTCCGTTAGGATCGATAAACTTGAGAATATTATTACCAACTTGGGAATCGTTTTTTCTTCCGTAAAGAATACTCCGAGTCCTTCCACTAAAGTTGCCAAACTTGTGTACGTTCCAAAAAATAAGGGTGAATCATCTATTAAGGAAAATGCGGATCTCAAATCTATAAGTGTTCATCCCAATATTTTTGCTATCAGTAAGGAACCATTTGTTACAAATGAATTTTTCGATGTTGTGCCTAAAAATTTGATAATTAATAAAAATAAAGAAATTCCTAAAGATGGTAGATGCCTCATTGAAGAATTTCCTACCAAATATGGCAATACCTAGATCTATTCTTGCTTGTTATGCCTAGCTAGGGGCGTTAAACGATAGCGCTTGTTGGGAGGCAACCCAATTTTATTTTTATTCCTTAATTTTTTCTCCTGTTTAGTAATAAATAAATTATCTAGCGTCTGTTTTAGTTGTGTTTTTTTGTGTTTAATTAGTGTTTGTACCAAGTAGAACCGTTGGGAAGACTTGGGGAAAGTCTTGTTGAACTTGCTGTAAAAAACAGAAACTTTAGCGCTCACGAGAACTGCTGTCATTTTTATTTGGAAAGTGATATTTAGTTAATTCTTTTTGCAGATGATTAATAGATAAATTACTCACGTTCAGCAATTTATTTTAGAATTTTTGGGGTTCCAGATCTTGCGCTATCTAAAGATTACTACATACTGTTCTGTTTTTGACAGATTCTGTTTTTCGTGTGTTGTTTGCTTATTTTGATGAATCTATGGCTAGTAAATTAGATTATAAACCATATAGAAGTTGGAATACAGTAAGTATAACACCCATATAAATAAATAATGAGTTCATTACAGTACCTTGAAGTGATCTTTTATTCTCTTTCGCTAACGGAGCTCGCGAGATTTTCTACTTTAAGTTTTGTGTTGTGAAGTTTTCAAGTTTTGGGTAAAGATTTGATGGATTATGGAACAAGGAGTGGCAAGAGCCTAAGCTTGGGGATGCCCATGGCACCCCCAAGATAATCTAAGGACACCTAAAATCCAAAGCTTGGGGATGCCCCGGAAGGCATCCCCTCTTTCGTCTACTTCTATCGGTAACTTTACTTGGAGCCATATTTTTATTTACCACATGATATGTGTTTTGCTTGGAGCGTCTTGTATGATTTGAGTCTTTGCTTGTTAGTTTACCACAATCATCCTTGATGTACACACCTTTTGAGAGAGCCATATATGATTTGGAATTTGTTAGAATACTCTATGTGCTTCGCTTATATCTTTTGAGTTATATAATTTTGCTCTAGTACTTCACTTATATCTTTTAGAGCACGGTGGTGGATTTGTTTTATAGAAACTATTGATCTATCATGCTTCACTTAGATTATTTTGAGAGTCTTAATAGCATGGTAATTTGCTTAAAATCCTAATATGCTTGGTATGCAAGATTAATAATACAACTCTCTTATGAGTGTGTTGAATATTATGATAAGTTTGATACTTGATAATTGTTTTAAGATATGGAGATGGTGATATTAAAGTCATGCTGGTTGAGTAGTTGTGAATTTGAGAAATACTTGTGTTGAAGCTTGTGATTCCCGTAGCATGCACGTATGGTGAACTGTTATGTGATGAAGTCGGAGCATGATTTATTTATTGATTGTCTTCCTTATGAGTGGCGGTCGAGGACGAGCGATGGTCTTTTCCTACCAATCTATCCCTCTAGGAGCATGCGCGTAATACTTTGCTTTGATAACTTGTAGATTTTTTCAATAAGTATATGAGTTCTTTATGACTAATGTTGAGTCCATGGATTATACGCACTCTCACCCTTCCACCTTTGCTAGCCTCACTAATATCGCGCACCTTTCGCCGGTATCATACACCCACCATATACCTTTCTCAAAACAGCCACCATACCTACCTATTATGGCATTTCCATAGCCATTCTGATATATTGCCATGCAACTTTCCACCGTTCCGTTTATGACACACTCCATCATTGTCATATTTGCTTAGCATGATCATGTAGTTGACATAGTATTTGTGGAAAAGCCACCATTCATAATCATTTCATACATGTCACTCATGCATCATTGCATATCCCGGTACACCGCCGGAGGCATTCATATAGAGTCATATTTTGTTCTAAGTATCGAGTTGTAATTATTGAGTTGTAAGAAAAATAAAAGTGTGATGATCATCATTATTAGTGTCCCAAGTGAGGAAAGGATGATGGAGACTATGATTCACCCACAAGTCGGGATGAGACTTCAGACGAAAAAAAAAGGAGAAAGAAAAGAGGCCATAAAAAAGAGAAAAGGCCCAAATAAAAAAATAAAAAAAATGAGAGAAAAAGAGAGAAGGGACAATGTTACTATCCTTTTACCACACTTGTGCTTCAAAGTAGCACCATGATCTTCATAGTAGAGAGTCTCTCATGTTATCACTTTCATATACTAATGGGAATCTTTTATTATAGAACTTGGCTTGTATATTCCAATGATGGGCTTCCTCAAATTGCCCTAGGTCTTCATGAGCAAGCAAGTTGGCTGCACACTCACTTAGTTTCTTTTTGAGCTTTCATATACTTATAGCTGTAGTGCATCTGTTGCATGGCAATCCCTACTCACTCACATTGATATCTATTGATGGGCATCTCCATAGCCCGTTGATACGCCTAGTTGATGTGAGACTATCTTCTCCCTTTTTGTCTTCTCCACGACCATCACTCTATTCCACCTATAGTGCTATATCCATGGCTCACGCTCATGTATTGCGTGAAGATTGAAAAAGTTTTGAGAATGTCAAAAGTATGAAACAATTGCTTGGCTTGTCATCGGGGTTGTGCATGATTTAAATATTTTGTGTGGTGAAGATGGAGCATAGTCAGACTATATGATTTTGTAGGGATAACTTTCTTTAGCCATGTTATTTTGAGAAGACATAATTGCTTTGTTAGTATGCTTGAAGTATTATCATTTTTATGTCAATATGAACTTTTGTCTTGAATCTTTCGGATCTGAATATTCATACCATAATTAAGAAGAATTACATTAAAATTGTGCCAAGTAGCACTCCGCATCAAAAATTCTATTTTTATCATTTACCTACTCGAGGACGAGCAGGAATTAAGCTTGGGGGTGCTTGATACGTCTCCAACGTATCTATAATTTTTGATTGCTCCATGCTATATTATCTACTGTTTTGGACATTATTGGGCTTTATTATCCACTTTTATATTATTTTTGGGACTAACCTATTAACCGGAGGCCCAGCCCAGAATTGTTTTTTTGCCTGTTTTAGGGTTTCGAAGAAAAGGAATATCAAACGGAGTCCAAACGGAATGAAACCTTCGGGAACGTGATTTTCTCACCGAATACAACTCAGGAGACTTGGACCCTACGTCAAGGCACGTAACAGGAGGCCACGAGGTAGGGGGGTGCGCCCTACCCTACCAGGCGCGCCCCCACCCTCGTGGGCCCCCTGTTGCTCCACCGACGTACTTCTTCCTCCTATATATATCCACGTACCCCCAAACGATCAGATACGGAGCAAAAACCCTAATTCCATCGCCGTAACTTTCTGTATCCACGAGATCCCATCTTAGGGCCTGTTCCGGAGCTCCGCCAGAGGGGGCATCGATCACGGAGGGCTTCTACATCAACACCATAGCCTCTCCGATGAAGTGTGAGTAATTCACTTCAGACCTATGGGTCCATAGTTCGTACCTAGATGGCTTCTTCTCTCTTTTTGGATCTCAATACAATGTTCTCCCCCTCTCTTATGGAGATCTATTCGATGTAATCTTCTTTTTGCGGTGTGTTTGTTGAGATCGATCAATTGTGGGTTTATGATCAAGTCTGTCTATGAATAATATTTGAATCTTCTCTGAATTCTTTTATGTATGATTGGTTATCTTTGCAAGTCTCTTCGAATTATCAGTTTGATTTGGCCTACTAGATTGAGCTTTCTTGCAATGGGAGAAGTGCTTAGCTTTAGGTTCAATCTAGCGGTGTCCTTTCCCGGTGACAGTAAGGGCAGCAATGCATGTATTGTATTGTTGCCATTAAGGATAAAAAGATAGGGTTTTCTTCATATTGCACGAGTCTATCCCTCTACATCATGTCATCTTGCTTAAGGCGTTACTTTGTTTTTAACTTACTAGCACATATGCCCGTGCGTTGCTACGGGGAAAAATTGATGTGTCCACTAACACGCCCATGAACGCGGCATGACAACATCCACCGGAAGTAAAAATACCTCACCCACCTGTTTTACTCACTAATAATTGCACAATCATGTTAATCATGTTCAAACTCATCGAGATCAACATGTTGTAGTCTAGTTCAAATTATTCAACCTGACATTAGTTTGAAATAATCAAAATTGACTTTATATCCCAACAATCTGCAATAACAACCAATAAACAATAAGCTTTAATAATAAACAATTACAACACAAATACAGTAGCTAGTAATTTCTATCCATCTCTCTAACTGTCTCTTCCCTTTGTACAATATAATGGCATCATCGCACAAATAATGGCAACATCAGTACACAGGAAAACGAACAAAATTGCTCCAAATCTCAATTCCAATCTATGTATTGCCATGTACAAAGTTTCCCCAAGTAGAGCGTAGGTGCCAAAGAAGAATGAGAAGAAGCCCCCCAAAAAAGCAAAAAGAATACAGCAGAAATAGAACACCACACAGCAGCAGCACACGATCTCAGTCTGAAAAAAGTGTGAGAAAGGAACTATTTACCTGATACAAAAAAAGACAATTCCCTATTGCATTAAAAGAAGCTATTGTGGCAATACAGGAGTTTATGGTAACCTCATATAGTCATGTGAAAATCTCAACGCATCTTTGCTTGAAATACTCTTCAGGTGATTTGCCAAAATTAGGTGTGCCATTATGCTTGGTAAACTCAACAATCCGCTTTCTGTAGTTCATTACCTACTACAGTATTTGGCAAACTGAAAATAATGTGTAGTGGAGGGCACAAGTGTACGTCAAAGGGGATCGTAAGCCAAAGTATGTTTAATAAATCACCATAGAAAAGCACAAACCTGAGTGTGCAAACAGAATTGTTGGCGATTGGAATGGACTTCGATGAAGAAAATTTCCGATCGACAATTTTAGATCACGAGAAATCACAAATTACTAACAGCTTCCTCCAGGAATCTGACATAAATACAACCCCAAAAGCAGTGATAAATGCTTCCCCCTTGAAGCAGTAAGGACAACTTACCATATCTATATACTTTCTTCTCTTAAGCTCATCTCCAACATAAATTCTCTGAAAATAAATACACCAAAGATGGATTTTTACCTTTCTTGGTACTTTAGCAATCCAAAGCTTCAGCCAACCATTGTGTAATTCTACTGAAGAAGACGTTCCACCTTTTTTATCCATGTTAATAATGAGATCTTCTTGCCTTTTCAGCTTGAACACGGAAGGCCCTGTATGCTTGTAGCAGCTTGGTAGTGACGCAGCTTGGGTGCGGATGTGGAAGGCCTCGACACCACGTTTGGGCATCATGCACACCTCCTTCTAGCGCTCGTCCTCGTCGAGCCCCACCAGCGGCTCCATGGCGTAGATTGTATCTACTGCTGTATCTTTTCGCATGAACAATTCAGTGTACAACGTGTACACACAACACACATCAGCTTGCTTCAGGAGCACATGAGGTCGTGATAGGTAACATAATTACGGTTAGGCAATATGTGTGTCGTTCAGTTCAACAAAATACCAATTTCATTTGGTCAAGTCTTAGATTTTGTTCTAAATAACCAAATTCACTCACGGATGTTCACGACTGTGAGAAGGCAGCCAACATGAGAATCCAAATCACTTGGGTTTGATCTATCATCCATGCCGCGTATGCTAACTCAATGCAGTAACATGGAATGACTCCATCTGCAGTTGCTTGATTTGCCACCATACCAAACTCTCCACCGCTTAGATCGACATAAAGGTGGTGACTGGAGTTTAGAGATTTTTCTTCATGGGAGTTATGCGGATGGACAGAGGAGAGTCTTGTTGTTAATTACGGGACCATACCCGGCGTTCCTACAGATCGGGGTCTCCTTCCACGGCGAGAAGGGCTGCCTCGAGGGCCTGGACTTGTTAGAATAGGCCAGCGACTTGGTGCTCCGGCGGCCTAGATCGGACATGATGAGGATGATGGACACAACCCTTCTTGGTGCTACTGTAAATTCTGTTGGGAAAATGCAATGCATCCCACTTCAGATGGTTCGTTTAGCTCTATAACAGATGGCCCAATATGATTGAATTAATTTATTAGCACTCATCAGTCACTAAATCATGAAAAATAACACTGTTCTTAATAGAGAAGAATAGAATAGAATTACTAACCTCCAGATTCTCGGTGCCATAGCATCACTATATGACCTCGGAAGAAGCAGTAAATTGGCTTGCAGGAAGCAGGCCACGGCCATGAGGTGCAGCACGTACATACACCACCTCATAGCAAACATCCGCCACCCTATGGATTCCTCATCAAATCAAATTATGAACAAACTGTGAGCATCTTTTATCTTAGCCTCATCTCTGAACATAGATGTAACCTGTACTACCTCAGCGTTGTCTTCCTGGTTAGGACAGATCACTGCATGAAACGTCACACATGATTAATCAGTCAAAAAGGACTATCCGAAAAATAAACCAAAACTTGTAGGATTGGCTAATACCTTTCTTTCACCACGCGTGCTTTCCATGAGATAAATCCATATTGTAGCGCAAGAAACAATCACAGGTTTCCAGCTTCTAAGGGCAACATTACCAATGTTTAAGGGATGTAAACCATTAACCATCAACATCCTTGTCTAGGCTAATGCCGCTAAGAATATTTTCCACATCCATATGCTGATTTACACAATATCATCATACAAAAAGAAAGCTTGATGATGCATTATACCAGCAAAACATGGACATAAACAAAGTTGAATCCTGACCAACATATACTGAAAACAAAAACTGAAACCAAATACAACTAAAGTTGCTCGTCTATTACCATCAAAACTAAAATACTTCGTATTATTCAGTTAGATCAAAACCGTTCTCTAGCACATCTCAAATGAAATATTTTGCTAATTCATGAATCAATCCACATGCATTATCCATCACATTAGTAAGTAGCATAGATACATGTCATTTTGTAGCTGAGAATAAATTAGAGAGAGATGTTTTCGGTGCATCAAAAGAGGAACTTTTGGTGGCTGCTCTCCATCAAATATCAATGGAATCTCAATACTAATTAGAGAAGGGAGAGGAACTTACAGTGGCTGCTCTGCATCAAATGTGTCAATGCAGCACATGTTTTTCCTCTTACCTAGGCCTTGTCCCATCGGCTGTCGTCCAGCAGCAGCAGTAGCACCACCGGAGCAAGCTACCACCGGGGCTCCAACCCAGCCCCGCAGGATCCCGCCGCCCCTTCCTGAAGTCTCCTTCCTTTCCTTCTTCCTCCCGGCTCTCTCTCATCTCTCTCTCTCTCTGACCGTACTCAAGAGAGCTGTTGCAGGAGACGGGCACCACCAGAACTTTCACGCCGCTTCTCGCGTCCTCTCCTCCCCTCTGTCCCTCACAGGTGCAGGGCCATCGTATCCTGGAGAGACTCCGCCAGAGCTCCCCATCTCGGTCGGAACCGGTGAGGAACGCCGCCGCCATGAACTTGGAGTTCAAGCCCCGCCGCCTGACCTCCTCCCGCGCTTCGTAGATCGCCTCCACACCGTCCCCTGAACAGGATCCGGACCTGCCTCGACTCCTCGACCGGATCTGGCCGGAGATCGCCGCCACCGCGCCCAGCGTTGTCTGGATCGTGACCCCATCTCGCTCGGAACAGATGTTGATGGACTGCGGGCTGATTATGTAAAATATGAGATGTTTTTCTTAAAAACATGCCGAACGAAACGTCTTTCACTTAATCGTGGACTGCGGGCTGATTATGTAAAATATGAGGTGTTTTTCTGAAAAACATGCCGAACGAAACGTTTTTCACTTAACCGTGGACTGCGGGTTGTATTACCCTAAATCACAGAGACGTTTTTGAAAAAACGCCACGATGGTAAACCCAAAGACTCAATCCGTACTTTATTATTATTACTAGCACATATGCCCATGCGTTGCAACGGGGAAAACAAATCCTCGCATGGTCCAAGCAACCCACCCGGGTTATCGCACTCGTTGCCACTCGTGGTCACATTGTCCACCTTTCACGACGAGCATGAATCACAGGCGATGAGTTTGACCATCACATTCTAGCACGCTGGTTCCGCAAACTCCTCCTGTTTGTCACAACAAAATAAATTATCCTCACACTCTTCTAAAAGAACAGAACACATCTAAACCGGTAAATATCTACCTGAAGAATTGTTACAACGAAATTATGCCATGCCTTTATGGTAGAAATTTTTTGGTTAAATTGAGACATAAATAAAAATATATTCTGTAAGCTAGTTAAATGGGGGAAAGTATCCCACACCCTCCTAAAATACAACAACTATCTAAAAGAATAAATGCCTGCCTAAAAAATGTTACAATGAACAAGACATATTATGTCATGCCTACTTTTATCCATGAAATTAGAAATATGAATATGAGTCAGGGGAATCATAGTGGGTACAATATGAATTTTATCACGTTTGCAGTGAAAGCTTAAAAATTGACAGCAATGTCCATCTATGAGTATTTAAACTTTAGCTATTTGATCCTAATGTAATACATCGCTGTAACTTGAGTAATCACACAAACACCAATCATGTGTTGTGAGCTGATAAATGAAAGCAGGAGGAAGCTGCTCACATAGATGTCCAAAAGTGAAACACAGACCACTAGTCTTTTCGCCAATATAGCCATCTTCTGATGCCAGGAGTGCTTGTAGCCATAACAAAACAAAACTGATGATTCACTCAGTAGCAAAAGAAGAAATATTTGGTCGCTGAGAAACAGAGGGATTTGCTCACCGTGCACATTGTGCGTAGGCTAGCTCCTGCTAATGCCATGTCCTTCATTAATTACATCGGACAGATTGGTAACCAAGATCGATTTATCAGATTCCGTTCCATTAGGCCACGGAAATATAGTCTCCGCAAGCCTTTCATTTGCACAAAAATAAGGAAAGTACAAATGCTTATTTCACTCCTTTGTTGACATCTACCGGACTCCTTTTATCCAAATGCAGAATCCTGCATGTATGACAGGATGTTGTCGTCCGTTTTCCTGCTGCCGCGGCTAGAGCCTGCTGCCTGCGAAGTGGTGCCATCTAGAAATCAAGATCATACCAAAAAAAGAATACACCTCGGATAAAAAATTGTGAGAGCTCTGCTTTGTTCTGCATCTGCATACCTGGTGTGTGCTCATACAGCCACGCAGCCTCCATCACGCCACCAACTGCTGCCGGCTTCTTTTCCATAAGGCAAATAAGTCGTTGTATTTGGTCTTCGTATTATTTTTATTCTTTCGTCGAGCGAACAGCGCGGCCGCCAAGAACCCGCTGGCGCCGGACTCTGCCGCCATGTCGAAGTAGTCCGCGACGCGGGCCTCGGGGTTCCCGGACAGCTCCTGCAGCGGTGCTCGAGCCTGACCAGCACGGCCGCGGCGAGCGTCCCCCGTCGATGGAGAGCACGCGCACACGCCCGGCTGAGCACGCCCCTGTCGGCTCCAGCGCCTGCGGACGAAGTTGGACTCGAGGATGGAGAAGATCTCCTTGCTGAGCCGGTCCAAGCCACCCCCACCGACTGCCTCCCTCACCTTGTGCCCCCTTCTCCTTCTCCTTTCCTCTCTCCCTCACGCCCTGTCTCTTTCTTCTCTGGATCAGCAGGGCGCCGTCGCCACCGGAGCAAGACGCTGCTCCCGTCGCCAGATCCATCGACGTCGCGCCCGGATGGCTGGCGTGGGACCGGATCGAGCATCGCGCGGGGCGCCTCCTGGCGGCTGGGATCGGAGGCGAGGGAGAGAGGAGCGCCCGTTCGAGTGTGTGTTTTCGTGTTTTTTTCTCACTTTAAAAAGGACCACGGATTGAATACCGTAAACTATATGAATTTATTTGCAAAGTTCCTGAACGAAATGTTTTCCACACACAGCGTACCACACACACGCGAGCCAGGCATGCATGTACGTAGCGGCAGGCAAACGCACGCAGGCAAGGAGTGCTGGTCATCCGGCGCTATATTTTTAATGAGTAAACCAACATGAAAAGGCTGATTAGAAGCCCACTTGACCCTACGTATTGTGCAGCTTGACGTGTTGGTCTTTTTGGGATCGGAAGAGTGCTAGACTGACCGTGGATGAGGCCCAAAAGAGCGTAGGGCAGGCCTAATACACATCATATACGGCAGGGAATAAACAGAGGAAGCTTTTGTTTACGTGCGGACTCCAAATTAGTACCACCTCGTTTATATTACGATTTTGTCTATACAAATTATAAAAACGTATTATGACATGAGAAGAAAGCGTATTGTGACGGTGAACCCACAGAGTCAATCCGTGCTTTATTATTAGGGATAGATTAGCAAAAGAGCCCGTGCGTTGCAACGGGAGAAAAAAAATACCACACACCTCAAATTAGTAGGTAATATTTTTTTGTCATGACTTTAAATATTACACACCAAATTAAAAACTATAAATATTTTCAAAAAAATCATTTGAGGTTTCTTTATATTTCATAGCAAATATGCTCGTGCGTTGCAACATGATAAAAAAAGTATCCCCGCAGAACGTACAGGCGTTTGGCACGTGCACGTTGTAATCGGCTACCTCCGTAAATGGTTCCAGGCTAGTTATCAATCGATACCACAAACAACCCCGCTATAAAGCGATGCGTTACCGCACATCCTCCTTCGACGATCCTCTACTCCTGGACCAGCGATCTTGAGGCTATCTATGTACTGATCAGCAACGCAAACCTTTTTCTACAATGGGCTTTTGGTTGGGCTGGACTTTTTCTCAAATCTTGGAGTAGGTAGGGTGCAACGGCCGCTACAGGGTCGAATAATCCCACCTCGTAGGAACCAGGCAGGAGACCATATACGAATGACACGGCATGGACGAAAACCAAAGAAAACACGTAATGTAGGACCAACTAAGCGGGACGAAACCAAAAATATCACCTCCCTTTAATAGTAGGTATAGATATAGATATAGATATAGATATAGATTAGACAAATGCCCGTGCGTTGCAACGTGAAAAACAATGTTTTGTTTCTACTAATCTGCCTGACCAAGGAACCATGTCGTTGAACGATAGTCCCTGATAATGAAAAAAAGGATAGTTCATTTGGTCAGGATATGGGTTATGATTTCAAGTAAATTGATCTGTCTGAACAACTAAGTTTTGATTGTTAGTTCATTCTTTACATTATTTGTTCATTCTTACAATTTAAAACTAAAAGAGAAAAAGGGCAATATCTATAAATATGAAGTAATAGCAGCAAGCAATCTAACATGTAGAATAATAATTGCAGCCGCAAGCAAACCAATCGAGAGAACTATATCCATATGCACATTTTCAACTTCTGCATAATTTTGGCTCCATGTCGACAGTCAAAAATCCTTACTCAACATGAAAGATGAACTATGTATAAATTGCCTCCACCCTATTTATAGAAACATGTGCCAAGAACCTTGCAACATGTGCAAAGTAAATAAATAAATTTCTAGTTCTTTGTTATTCCAGCATAGCAATTCATTGAGGATATCTGAAGACTCTATTAATATTTGGGATATCAGGTCATCAGAGGACCAACCCCATCATCACGAGGGCCTTTTGTTTCCCGCCGACGTGCAGCATGTCGTCGTCTTAATCTTAATTGGCCTGGTTTTTATGTATAGCATCGATTCGTGTCTCTTGTGGACTTCATGGCAATCTCTGCCTACATCCCACATCCGTTATCTCACCACTTAGGTGGTAATCATCCAGCAGCCAATTTTTGGATATGTGCAAATTTTGCACGTATATAAACTAGTATGGTTGGATGTAGAGGGCCGAGGTGGGACTATTCATAATTGGACGAACCCTGTAGACGGCCGAGGTGGGATTATTCATAATTCGACGAACCCTCTTACATAGAACACACAAACATGGGCTACGTCAACTGGTCGAAGCTTTTTACGCTGAGTGGGAGAACCTGAGTTCGACTCCAAGTACCTCCGCTATTTTTGCATCATTTGCCAGCTTAGATGGGCCAAGCTGGGCCAGTGGAAAATAATGTGGTCCGTCTCGGACGACGGACAACGAAAATCTGGATTAATTGCGTGCTTGGAAGATTAGTACCACCTCATTTATATTGTGATTCGTAAAAGCGTATTATGACACGAGAAAAAAGCGTATTGTGACGGTGAACCCACGGAGTCAATCCGTGCTTTATTATTAGGGAAAGACTAGTACAAATGCCCGTGCGTTGCACCGGGCAATAAATGTGACAGAACTTGCTTCATGGGTCCTTTTTTTGTCACTTTATATATCTAATTTAAATAAATTTTGAACCCTGAAAATTTCCTTGTTTTTATTAAGACCTAATATTTTCATTAAAAATGTAAAATCTTTTGAAGAGTAGTATAAAACATTATGTAAATCGGCACATTTCTCTATGAAATATTTTTATGTAAATTAATTATTTCTACTTTACATTTTGAAATGTTTTTTTGTAGTTAGTAGTGCTTTTTGGCGGAATTTTCAAGTGTTTTTAAAAAGTACAAACATATTTAAAGAGTAGTTAATGTTTTTTTTAGAAATTTGAACATTTCAGAAAAAATATTTTTTAATAGTTTTTAAAAATAATTTTCTTTTGTTTTACATTTGTAAATGTTTATTTGGGAATTTTTAAGTTTACATTTCTAAATGGTTACATTTTTAAGTTTTTTTATATAGTGCAAATATTTTTTTTTGAAACAAAAATAGTTTGAAACTGTGAACATTTCTAAGCTATATTTACTGTTTCATGTGTTGCAACAGGTTTAAATAAATCTGAGAGTTTGTTTGGTATTCGAGAGTTTACATGTCATGATGAATAATAATAATGTACCAATTAAATTGGTTGTAAGACTCGTAAGAATCCACTTTTTGAAGATCCCATTTTATTCCAAAAGCTTGTAATTTTATTCTCTGCTAACAAAACCTACTCCTTCAAATTGCTCTAAAAAAATTGGATTATGTGTAATAAAAAGTATGATTTCTGGAAAGTTAATAGTTTATAATGCTTGTCACTCTTTTGTTGACACTTTGCATCCTGTAGTAGGAGCACACCCTCCACGGCAACATGACCACTATCCTGGACATTATCATCGGACCTCGATGGGGATCAAGATTAGGGTACATAGAGCTACAGATCCCCCAACCCAGTTGCTGTGCAGGGTGAAACATGACGCGAGCAGAATCGACCGTTGTCCACACTTTATCTACTCTTTGTCCCTCCCTCTCTCCTCCCTATATCGCCAAGACATCGATGACATCCAGAGTTGAGGAATATCTTGATGGTCAGCAAGTAATGGTGAGCCCCAAATATTTTCTCCCTTAAGAAATAGAGTAGTATTTCTTTCCAACATTTAATTTAATTTAATTAATAGTATATCTGATAATATATTTGTAAGTTGTGATACACATGAAAATTAAATTATGACAGTAACAACAAACAATAGCAAATACTGGATGCTACATAATCAGGCCCGAAAATATATATAATCGATGCACACACATAATGGGTGTTCAGCCGGAAAAATATATAATCGGTGCACGCACATAGCATCCAGCAGCTTCCGCAGTTCAGTCGGAACTGGCCCGATTCATACATCCACGGCCTTCGCCACCAGCGCATGCCCCTAAGGTCCGGCCTATCCCGCGCCACTTCGTCTGCTCGTGTTGACCTCGAGGAGGCGGCCAACGCCTGTCCCGCGGCCCACCTGCGACGGCCGCGGTGGCAGCGGGGCTGCTGCGGTTGGGGCGGCAGCCCTGTGCCGTTGTAGTGGGAGCTCTTCGATGGGTTGGCTGCGGGGCCGGCTCGTTGCTTCGCTAGATCTGGCGACGCATTGATTGACTCCTGGCGGGCAGGCCCGTGGCGGAGCGCAGGGAGTGCACCACCACTCCCGTGCTCCACCACCACAATGGGCGCCCCTTTTTTTCTTGTATCTTCAGATGGGCTACTTGTAACACCCTCGATGCGACTATAGCTCCCACGTGTCGAGGCACGACTTAGAGACATAATCGCATTGAAGGCATATGTCGCAAGTGAGGTAATCTTCACACAACCATGTAATACATAAGGGAAAGAGATACATAGTTGGCTTACAATCGCCACTTCACACAATTACATGAATAAACATTACATCAATCAAATACACTCATGGTCCGACTACGGAACCAAAATAAAAGAAGCACCCCAAATGCGACACGGTTCCCGGTCGACCCCAACTGGGCTCCACTACTGATCAACTAGAACGAAACAACATAAAGAACACGGTCTTCATCGAGTTCCTCCTGAGCTTGGTTGCGTCATCTGCACGGACTCATCGGCACCTGCAAATTGGATTTGGAAGTATCTGTGAGCCACGGGGACTCAGCAATCTCGCACCCTCGCGATCAAGACTATTTAAGCTTAGGGGTAAGGTAAAAGGTATGAGGTGGAGCTGCAGCAAGTGACTAGCATATATGGTGGCTAACATACGCAAATGAGAGAGAGGAGAGAAGGCAAAGCACGGTCGATAAAAGTATGATCAAGAAGTGATCCTAAAACAACCTACGTCAAGCATAACTCCAACACCGTGTTCACTTCCCGGACTCCGCCGGAAAGAGACCATCACGGTTACACACGCTGTTGATTCCTTTTAATTAAGGTCAAGTTCAGGTTTTCTACAACCATACGTTAACAAATTCCCATCTGCCCATAACCGCGGGCACGGCTTTCGAAAGTTCAAATCCCTGCAGGGGTGTCCCAACTTAGCCCATGACAAGCTCTCACGGTCAACGAAGGAATAGACCTCCTCCCGAGACATTCCGATCAGACTCGGTATCCCGGTACTACAAGACATCCTCGACAATGGTAAAACAAGTCCAGCAAGACCGCCCGATGCGCCGACATCCTGATAGGAGCTGCACATATCTCGTTCTCAGGGCAACACCGGATGAACACTACGTGCAGCTAAAACCAGCCCTCAAGTTTCCCCGAGGTGGCGCCGCAAGTGGCTCTAGTTTGGACCAACACTTAGACAAGCACTGGCCCGGGGGGGTTAAAATAAAGATGACCCTCGGGATGCGTGACTCCCAAGGGAAAAAGGCTAGGGAGCGAATGGTAAAACCAAGGTTGGGCCTTGCTGGAGGAGTTTTATTCAAAGCGAACTGTCAAGGGGTTCCCATTATAACCCAACCGCATAAGGAACGCAAAATCCGGGAACATAACACCGATATGACGGAAACTAGGGCGGCAAGAGTGGAACAAAACACCAGGCATAAGGCCGAGCCTTCCACCCTTTACCAAGTATATAGATGCATTAATTAAATAAGATATATCGTGATATCCCAACAAGTAAATAAATGCTCCAACAAGGAACGCCTCCAATCTTCACCTGCAACTAGCAACGCTATAAGAGGGGCTGAGCAAAGCGGTAACATAGCCAATCAACGGTTTGCTAGGACATGGTGGGTTAGAGGTTTGACATGGCAATTTGGGAGGCTGACAATCAAATGGTAGGCATCGTAGCATTGGCATAGCAAAGAGCGAGCAAACTAGCATAGCAAAGATAGTAGTGATTTCGAGGGTATGATCATCTTTCCCGAGATCCCGCAAGGAAGAAGAACGAGTCCATGAAGAAGACAAACGGACGTAGTCGAATGGATCCTCAGAAACTCGACGTTAACGGAACCAACCCGAAGAAGCAACACCGGAAAGAAGCAAACAATCATGGTAAACAACCAACACATCAACATGGCATGATGCACAATCGAGTATGATGCATGTCCGGTTTAATGAAACATGGCATGGCAAAGTGCACAAGCAATCCTACAAATTAAGTGGAGCTCAACATGCAACTCGTTGCATATTGACGGAACACCACATCAATTATTTAGTTCTCTCTCGTTTATGTACCCCAACAATATTAAATGTTGATTAACATGGCAAGAGGGGAAGCATGATGAAACTATCTAATCTAGGCAAGTTTAAATGAGTCCAGAACAACAAAGCAACAAGTCCGGAAACTCCTCATGTGCATAATTTAGGTTTGGTACTGTTCTGCCCTAAACACAATTTTAGGGTTGTTAAACATGCAAATAAAGGTCACCATGTTAAACTAGGCAAAATTCTACCCCATTTACATATAAAGTTTATTAAAATCGGAGTTACGGTTATTTAGTTATGAATTAAATCATTTTAACATGGCATAGGAGCAAATTTAAACAAACATCATTTTAGACATTTCAAACATAGATGAAAGTTGGATATTATTAATCTACACAAAATTATGAGCAAGTTTCATATATAAAACATTTTAATCCGATGCAGGGTTAGTGAGTTATTAAATGCATGAACTAGGAGGACTAATCTGCAAAACTGGCAATCTCTGGATAAATGGGAAAAATCGTTCCGCAGAAAAAAACTTGAATCGGGCCGAATCTGGCTGGCCCGATAGGTAAAAAAACAAGAGGGGGCACTGGGGTGTGGGCTCACCCATGGGCTTGGCCCGAAGAGGAGGAAGTGAGGCAGGCCGGCGAGGAGGTGGGCCACCGGAGCTGGGCTGGGCCCACACGACGAAGGAGGCAGCCCAAGCGGGTGTTCGTCCTCCTCCTGCTCAAGCAGGGGAGGCGGCCATGGCAGGACGGCGCCGGCACCGGTCGGAAGGGAGGCGAGGAGAAGACCAGAGCAAGGCGGGAACGGGCAGATCCGGCCGGGAACCGATGGATCCGGCCATCGGTGGCGGCGGGCGGGGTACTAGGCGACCCGAGGCTCCATGGCGGTGGTTGCCCTGTGAAGGAGAGAGACGGCATGAGAGAGAGCACGGGGAGGAAGGGAAGAAGGCCAGGCGGTGAGGGGCTCGCCTGAGAGATCACCGGCGGCGGCACAGCGGGCCCCGACGACGAGCTGCAGCCTCGAGGGCTCCTCCCCTCGAGCGGGAAATTGGAACGGGCGCGGTGGCGGGGATCCGGGCCTGCGCGGGCCGGCCGTGGGCTCACGGTCCCGTGCGGCTGCGGGGAAGCTGGCGAGGTGGAGCAGGACACGTGGCGCGATGCCACTGGCTTGGAGCGACGGCTCTGCTGAGGTGGCGGCGCGCGATTGGCTGGGGTGAGGTGGAGGCTGGACGCGTCCGGCGGGCGCGGACATGTCCGGCGGCGGAGTGGGAAGAAGCTAGGGTTTGGACTGCGCGAAAAATCGGGGAGAGCCACATATTTATAGGTAGAGGGAGCTAGGAGAGACCAAATGAGGTGCGGTTTTCGGCCACGCGATCGTGATCGAACGCTCTAAATGATGGAGCAGAGTTAGGTGGGTTTTGGGCCAGATTGGAGGGGTGTTGGGCTGCAACACACACGAGGCCTTTTCGGTCCCTCGGTTAACCGTTGGAGTATCAAACGAAGTCCAAATGGTACGAAACTTGACAGGCGGTCTACCGGTAGTAAACCAAGGCCGCTTGGCAAGACTCGGTCCAATCCGGAAATGTTTAACCCCCACACAAGAAAGAAAGGTAGAAATGACCACCGGAGGAGAACGAAGCGCCGGAATGCAAAACGGACAAGGGGGAAAAAGCTCGGATGCATGAGACGAACACGTATGCAAAAGAAATGCACATGATGACATGATATGCAATGCATGACACGCAAGCAATCACAAGGCAACAACAGCGAATAACTGGACGACACCTGGCACATCGGTCTCGGGGCGTTACAACTCTCTTCTCTTTGATTTGTTCTTGTCCTTCATTTCCTTCTTGATTTGTTTCCTTCTTGATTTTGGAGGCCTCTTGTTGATTTTCTAGGGCGTACCTATATGAACTGGTGAGATCAGATGTAAAGTAGCGAGGTGAGATTATTTGATGAAAGAAAGATTCTCAACACAGCTACGGAGTACATGTTATGGAAGAAAGCGAGCTAGGTCTTTTTTTTGAGAAAAAGAAAGCCAGCTAGGTGCCTGATGCGGGACGGCGATGTACAAAACTTTAGCGTAAACTGATGCGGGCTGCTTCGTTTGTAGGCTGAACAATTAGGACGTCCGGGGCAATGTAGACGTAGGAGTGGATGAAACCGAAAATTACCTAAGCAAAAAATTAGTACCACCTCGAATACGGGGTTTTTCGAAACTGAAAATGTAAATTCACGGGAAGAAGCGTATTGTGATGGTGAACCCACGGAGTCAATCCGTGCTTTATTATTAGGCTCGTGCGTTGCAACGGGTGAAAATCAATATCAAACACCCCTTTCCTTTTCGCACCTTATCCTCTTCCCTGCACTTGTCTGAGATAGTTGTGATGTCTATGCGATCACAATGCACCCAAATGTGATCAATCTCAAGATGATGAGTTGATCCACAACATAACACACTGTCTATGTAGGCTAGCATTAACTGACAAGCTCATGTGGAATCAGTTATCATACACGAACATCATTAATAGCTAATGAATAACATATGATAAGGTTAAAAATATCACCCTAAGGCCGGCTCCAATGCAAGAGCGTTTAAAATCTTGAGCAAATTAACATGCACAATCATACAGCCCTAGCAACTACATTGTGTATACTTTTTTTAGTGTCCAACTCTAGGTTATGTGTCAAGGCCGAAAGTAGCCCGGACGATGGAAAAGCTGCCAGGATTTTATTCCTAGCGCCCGCATTGTACGTGCCCTAACCAAGTTTCAGGTGACAAAAAACACTTTTAATTTTCTGAAAAAAATGAGATGATTTTTTAACTCTTCTTGATCATCTACATCCATATGGCAGAGGGCCTCCCAAAGCTCACAAGCAAAAGAGCAATTGAGGCGAGGCAACAAATGTTTGTTTCACTGTGGAGATGAAGAAGCTCCTCGATCTGCATGGGTTGGTTCCATTGAAAATTGAGCATAATAAAAATAAAGTTGCTCATAATTTAGCTAATATTGATTGCTAGATAGCACCGCTAGTTGGTTGTGCCGGTTTCAACCAGCGTATCTAAGTTTGTATTAGCATACTATATAACACTATTACATTTATCCCACGAATAAATTTGTTTGTTGGCAATGGGTATTATGCAACGTGGTTAATTCTTTCCATCATTTACTTTCTTTATTTCTCTTTCCCTCCCTTTTCTGGCCTACTCTTTCCTTTTATCTTTCCCTCCCTTTCCTTCCTGCCTTCCTCTCCTTCCTAATATTTGTCCTCCATTTTATTACATGGAGCGCATATATAGAAAGGCCTACTCTTTCCTTTTATCTTTCCCTCCCTTTCTTCCTTATTTCTGTGATCCTGCTTCTCTTTCCTTCATTTTATTTCTCATGTAATTGGCCTCATCTCATCCTTCCTCAATCGACCCAAGGCTGCTTGGTGATGTAAAAACTCATCCCACCTTGCCCCTTGTCAAAACGAGCAATTGAGATAGGCGCGTGGCCCATGCTTTGTGACTTGGATAGAAAGAAAAGAAGTTCCTATCTACTGTAGGAAACATCAGCCTGGTGGGTTGGCTAGCGGCTACGTATTCTTTCCTGGACGGCCTGAGTTCGAATCCACAGATTAGCATTTTTTTTGGCATTCCGACGATGACCAGGAGGTACACCCCAGGGGTGCCCGTGTGGGCCCCATCTCCAGCTACCGCCTCGAAGGCCCAGCCTTGCTTCGCCAGGACCTGCCGCACCAAGCCCAGCTCGCCGCAACCGCAGCCCAGCCGGCTTCTGGTAGAACGACCGCGGAGCAATAGTACCACCTCAGATGTAGAAAATATTATAGATGAAAAAAACTAAAAGCGTAAATTTACGGGAAGAAGCGTATTGTGACGGTGAACCCACGGAGTCAATCCGTGCTTTATTATTAGGGATAGATTATTAGGGAAGAGAATACTCTAGATGCATGCTGGATAGTAGACGATGAGTGGAGTAATAGTAGTAGATGCAGGCAGGAGTCGGTCTACTTGTCTCGGATGTGATGCCTATATACATGATCATACCTAGATATTCTCATAACTATGCTCTATTCTGTCAATTGCTCAATAATAATTTGTTCACCCACCGTAGAATACTTATGCTCTTGAGAGAAGCCACTAGTGAAACCTATGGCCCCCGGGTCTATCTTTATCATATCAATCTCCTACTACTTAGTAATTTACTTTGCTATTTATTTTGCCTTTATTTTACTTTGCATCTTTATCATAAAAATACCAAAAATATTATCTTATCATATCTATCAGATCTCACTCTCGTAAGTGGCCTTATAGGGATTGACAACCCCTATTTACGTTGGTTGCGAGGATTTATTTGTTTTGTGCAGGTGCGAGGGACTCGCGCATAGCCTCCTACTGGATTGATACCTTGGTTCTCAAAAACCGAGGGAAATACTTACGCTACTTTGCTACATCATCCCTTCCTGTTCGGGGAAAACCAACGCAGTGCTAAAAGAGGTAGCACACGATACAATGACAATGCTTACAAGATCGACCTACCGCGCCACAAGTACAACGTGAGCGACATCTTCAACATCAAAGATCTTTCTCCCTTCCAGGGTGATGAAGAATTTGATCCGAGGACGGATCTTCCCCAAGGGAGGGGAGATGATGCGGAGCATCCCAAGGCCATCCCCATGGACCCAACTACATCTCCTACGACACCTCTTGGACCCATGACAAGAGCACGCACAAGAGCTCTTGAAACCGAGGTGACATCACTCCTCTCACATTTCCACTTCGATGCACATGAGACATGGCTACTACCTCATACGGACACATTGTGCATACACAGGTACCATGGAGAAGCTAAGGAGCAAGGAGAAGAAGAAGAGGAAGATGGACGTGAAGACGGAGAAGAAGAAGTGATGAAAAAGAAGCTATGGGCTCCGGACGACCGGCCAGGACCGGACGTCCGACGACCTCCAGGCTCCGGACGTCCGACCCAGACCGGACGTCCGACACTTCCACAACCGAGCCAAAACTACGTACTTATGACACTCCATGGATGATCGACGCTCCTCGGACGACCGACCCCGACCGGACGTCCGACCGAAGACCACCCGAGCCGAATCCACGGACGTCTGACAGGCACCGGACGTCCGGACCCTCGCGAGCCTCCGGACGACCGGTGACCTCCGGACGTCCGACACCTATGCGCTGTTTAGTGTTGGGCCGCAGCCCATGTACCCCTTTGCCCCCCTCTTTTGCACTAAGACTATATATACTCCACCTCGTCCAACTTTCTAGGGTTAGCAAAGGATTAGCTCATATTTCGTGTGAGAGCTTTGCTCATCCACTTGGTTACCTTCTCCTTGGAGATTCGAGCCTCCTACGGAGAAGATCCCCCAAGCGGATTCAAGACCCCTCTTTAGGGAAGAACATCAAGACCTCCTCACGGAGAATAACGTTACCCTTGTATCGTCCTTAGTTGATCATGTACCATGTGAACCCCATGTATTCGAGGATCTAGCACATGTATGACTTTCTTGTGTTGGTTTAGTGATTCTCTTGTGTTTACCTTGTGTTGTCCCTCTTTTCCACCTCGTGTTCTTCATGTTCATCGCGGGATCCACTCCGTTCATGAAAGATCGGCCCATAGGGTTCCTACCCTACATCATGTAGCCACCAAAAACCAATCTAGACCCATTCCGGCACCCTGCCTGAGGGGGGAATCCCTCTCCGGTGGCCATCTTCATCATCCCGGCGCTCTCCATGACAAGGAGGAAGTAGTCCACCCTCGGGGCTGAGGTTATGTACCAGTAGCTATGTGTTTGATCTCTCTCTCTCTCGTGTTCTTGACGTGGTACGATCTTGATGTATCGCGAGCTTTGCTATTATATTTGGATCTTATGATGTTTCTCCCCCTCTACTCTCTTGTGATGAATTGAGTTTTCCCTATGAAGTTATCTTACGGATTGATTCTTTAAGGATTTGATAACACTTGATGTATGTCTTGCATGTGCTTATCTGTGGTGACAATGGGATATCACGTGATCCACTTGATGTATGTTTTGGTGATCAACTTGCGAGTTTCGTGACCTCGTGAACTTATGCATAGGGGTTGGCACACGTTTTTGTCTTGACTCTCCGGTAAAAACTTTGGGGCACTCTTTGAAGTTCTTTGTGTTGGTTGAATAGATGAATCTGAGATTGTGTGATGCATATCGTATAATCATACCCACGGATACTTGTGGTGACATTGGAGTATCTAGGTGACATTAGGGTTTTGGTTGATTTGTGTCTTAAGGTGTTATTCTAGTACGAACTCTATGATAGATTGAACGGAAAGAATAGCTTCGTGTTATTTTACTATGGACTCTTGAATAGATCGATCAGAAAGGATAACTTTGAGGTGGTTTCGTACCCTACCATAATCTCTTCGTTTGTTCTCCGCTATTAGTGACTTTGGAGTGAGTCTTTGTTGCATGTCGAGGGATAGTTATATGATCCAATTATGTTATTATTGTTGAGAGGACTTGCACTAGTGAAAGTATGAACCCTAGGCCTTGTTTCCTAGCATTGCAATACTATTTTCGCTCACTTTTACCACTTGCTACCTTGCTGTTTTTATAATTTCAGATTACAAAAACTTATATCTACCATCCATATGGCACTTGTATCACTATCTCTTCGCCGTACTAGTGCACCTATACAATTTACCATTGTATTGGGTGTGTTGGGGACACAAGAGACTCTTTGTTATTTGGTTACAGGGTTGTTTGAGAGAGACCATCTTCATCCTATGCCTCCTACGGATTGATAAACCTTAGGTCATCCACTTGAGGGAAATTTGCTACTGTCCTACAAACCTCTGCACTTGGAGGCCCAACAACGTCTACAAGAGGAAGGTTGTGTAGTAGACATCAAGCTCTTTTCTGGCGCCGTTGCCGGGGAGGTTAGAGCTTGAAGGTATATCTTTAGATCTTGCAATCGAATATTTTACTTTCTTGTTTTATCACTAGTTTAGTCCATAAAAGAAAACTACAAAAAAATGGAATTGAGTGTGTCTCATACGCTTCATCTTTTTAATATCTTTCGTGAGAATGATGGAAAGGAAAATTGTGCTCAAGTGCTAGGAGAAGAAATTTATAAAATGTTTGGCACTAGATCTTTGAATGATGAGCATGATTGCAATGTTGTTAGTATGAACTCTTTGAATATTCATTGTACTAATGATGATTGCACTAGTCATGATGGAAATGTCTCTTATAAGCATGTCAAATTTTGTGGAGTGCATAGAGCTTGCAAGTACACACCAATTAGGGAAAATAGATTTTGCAAGAGGCATAAGTATTTGGAAACTAAATGGTTGCAAGAAAGGCTAGATGTTTGTGCTGAAAATTTAAACATTCTTAGCCCTACTTGTGAACTTTGCAATGAACGTGATCATTTCAATAACCAATGCAAATTGTTTCATGATCGTATCGTGTCCAAGATTTGTGATGACTTGATTTCCCTTGCACATCATAATGAACTTAGTTTCCTTTTGGGTTATGAAGAAATGAAACGTATAACTAAGGATCTTCCAGAATTTGTCCTTGATAAAGTTCTTGATTTTGATCTAGAGGAAATTTATATGTATTGTGCGGTGAATTGCATTGAAAATCCTTATATTGCCAATTACATAAAGAAAAGAAAACAAATAGAAGATGAAGAGAATACTAATGAAAGGGAAGAGACTTCCCAATATTCTCCTATTATTTCTTATGATGAATCAAGTAACGAGGAGGAGCCTCCTATTAAACCAATATCATTAATAAGGAGCTCTGAAAAGAGGATTAAACCCACACATGATGTGAAGAAGAAAAAGAAAAGACGGAGAAGCAAAGGTAAAAATGTATCCCTCCCAAATAATGTTGCTCCTATTACTCATTGTGATGAGGATAATTGTTATACTATTGGTGCTATCCATACTATTAATGATGAGAGTGATTATGCTTATGATATGAAAAGTCCCAAGCTTGGGGATGCTATGTTTGATGAGAATGACAAGTTTGAAAATATATTTGCTGCAATTAATGTTTGTCCCAAGCTTGGGGATGATATGTTTAATGAAGGTGATATTTGTAGTCTCCCAAGTTTTGATATGCAAAATTATTATGATGATAGCATGCCTCCTACTTATGATGATTATAATTATGAAAGTGGATTTGTAGAGGTCATGACTTTATTTAGTAATGATTCCACTATCTTGGAAGAGGTTTCAATTGATTATGATGAGAACAAAGTTGCTACTTATGATGATTATTGTGATGATACGTATGCTATAAAAAGTAGTGATGATTATATTATAAAACTTGTCATGATTATGATTACCCTTTTTCTGAAAATTACTCTTTTAATGTGGAAACAATTTATAGTATTCGAGTTTATTATGATACTCCCACTATTCCAAATGAGAAGAACTTTGCTTATGTGGAGAGTAGTAAATTTTCTATGCTTGTAGATCATGGAAGCAATGCTTTATGTGATGGTTATATTGTTGAATTCATTCATTATGCTACTGAAAATTATTATGAGGTAGGAATATATGCTTATAGGAATTGCAATAATATCAAGTTTCCTCTCTATGTGCTTAAAGTTTCGAAGTTATGCTTGTTTTGCCTTCCTATGCTAGTTGATTATTGTTCCCATAAGTGGTTTGCTCACAAAATCCCTATGCATAGGAAGTGGGTTAGACTTAAATGTGATAGTCATAATCTTCATGATGCTCTCTTTATATTTCAATTCTTATCTTTTATGTGAGCATCATTGAAATCATCATGCCTAGCTAGGGGCGTTAAATGATAGCGCTTGTCGGGAGGCAACCCAATTTTTATTTTTGTTACTTGCTTTTTTATCCTGTTTAGCAATAAATAATTTATCTAGCATATGTTTAGATGTGGTTTTATGCTTTTAATTAGTGTTTGTGCCAAGTAGAACCTTTGGGAAGACTTGGGGAAAGTCTTTGCGATCATGCTGTAAAAAACAGAAACTTTAGCGCTCACGAGATTTGTTGCCATTGTTTATTGGAGAGTGCTATTTAGTTAATTCTTTTTTCGGATGATTAATAGATAAATTCCTCACGTCCAACAATTTATTTTAGAAGTTTTGGGGTTCCAGAAGTATACGTTTGATAAATATTACTACAGACTTTTCTGTTTTTGACAGATTCTGTTTTTCATGTGTTGTTTGCTTATTTTGATGAATCTATGGCTAGTAAAAGAGTTTATAAACCATAGAAAAGTTAGAATACAGTAGGTTTAACACCAATATAAATAAATAATGAGTTCATTACAGTACCTTGAAGTGGTGATTTATTTTATTATACTAACGGAGCTCACATGATTTTTCTGTTAAGTTTTGTGTTGTGAAGTTTTCAAGTTTTGGGTAAAGATTCGATGGACTATGGAATAAGGAGTGGCAAGAGCCTAAGCTTGGGGATGCCCAAGGCACCCCAAGGTAATATTCAAGGATAACCAAGAGCCTAAGCTTGGGGATGCCCCGGAAGGCATCCCCTCTTTCGTCTTCGTTCATCGGTAACTTTACTTGGAGCTATATTTTTATTCACCACATGATATGTGTTTTGCTTGGAGCGTCATTTTATTTTCTTTTGTTTTGCTTCCTGTTTGTATAAAATACCAAGATCTGAAATTATTAAATGTTAGAGAGTCTTCGCATAGTTGCATAATTATTCGACTACTCATTGATCTTCACTTATATTTTTCGGAGTAGTTTGTCGTTGCTCTAGTGCTTCACTTATATCTTTTAGAGCACGACTGTAGTTTTATTTTGAAGAAATAGATGAACTCTCGTGTTTCACTTATATTATTTTTAGAGTCTTTAGAACATCATGGTAATTTGCTTTGGTTATGAATTTAGTCCTAATATGATGGGCATCCAAGAGGGATATAATAAAAACTTTCATATAAGGTGCATTGAATACTATGAGAAGTTTGATTCTTTATGATTGTTTTGAGATATGGAGATGGTGATATTAGATTCATTCTAGTTGAGTAGTTGTGAATTTGAGAAATACTTGTGTTGAAGTTTGTGATTCCCGTAGCAATGCACGTATGGTGAACCGTTATGTGATGAAGTCAGATCATGATTTATTTATTGATTGCCTTCCTTATGAGTGGCGGTCGGGGACGAGCGATGGTCTTTTCCTACCAATCTATCCCCCTAGGAGCATGCCCGTAGTACTTTGTTTCGATAACTAATAAATTTTTGCAATAATTATGTGAGTTCTTTATGACTAATGTTGAGTCCATGGATTATACACACTCTCACCCTTCCACCATTGCTAGCCTCTCTAGTACCACGCAACTTTCGCCGGTACCTTAAACCCACCATTTACCTTCCTCAAAACAGCCACCATACCTACCTATGATGGAATTTCCATAGCCATTCCGAGATATATTGCCATGCAACTTTCCACCATTCTGTTTATTATGACACGCTCCATCATTGTCATATTGCTTTGCATGATCATGTAGTTGACATCGTATTTATGGCAAAGCCACCGTTCATAATTCTTTCATACATGTCACTCATGAGTCATTGCACATCCCGGTACACCGCCGGAGGCATTCATATAGAGTCATATTTTGTTCTAAGTATCGAGTTTTAATTCTTGAGTTGTAAGTAAATAAAATTGTGATGGTCATCATTATTAGAGCATTGTCCCATGTGAGGAAAGGATGATGGAGACTATGATTCCCCCACAAGTCGGGATGAGACTTCAGACGAAAAATAAAAAATAAAAAGAAAAAAGAGGCCATAAAAAAGAGAAAAATCCCAAATAAAAAATATATAAAAAATGAGAGAAAAAGAGAGAAGGGGCAATGCTACTATCCTTTTACCACACTTGTGCTTCAAAGTAGCACCATGCTCTTCATGATAGAGAGTCTCCTATGTTGTCACTTTCATATACTAGTGGGAATTTTTCATTATAGAACTTGGCTTGTATATTCCAATGATGGGCTTCCTCAAAATTCCCTAGGTCTTCGTGAGCAAGCGAGTTGGATGCACACCCACTTAGTTTCTTTTTGAGCTTTCATACACTTATAGCGCTGCTACCTCTTGAGCACTGCGTTGGTTTTCCCTTGAAGAGGAAAGGGTGATGCAGTAGAGCAGTGTAAGTATTTCCCTCAGTTTTTGAGAACCAAGGTATCAATCTAGTAGGAGGCCACGCACGAGTCCCTCGCACCTACACAAACAAATAAACTCCTCGCAACCAACGCGATAAAGGGGTTGACAATCCCTTCACGGTCACCTACGAGAGTGAGATCTGATAGATATGATAAGATAATTTTTTTTGGTATTTTTATGATAAAGAGAAATAAAGATGCAAGTAAAATAAATAGCAAAGGAAATAACTAAGTATTGGAAGATTAATATGATGGAAAATTGACCCAGGGGCCACAGGTTTCACCAGAGGCTTCTCTCGAGAGCATAAGTATTACGGTGGGTGAACAAATTACTGTTGAGCAATTGACAGAATTGAGCATAGTTATGAGAATATCTAGGTATGATCATGTATATAGGCATCACGTCCAAGACAAGTAGACCGACTCCTGCCTGCATCTACTACTATTACTCCACACATCGACCGCTATCCAGCATGCATCTAGAGTATTAAGGTCAAGAGAACAGAGTAACGCTTTAAGCAAGATGACATGATGTAGAGGGATAAACTCATGCAATATGATATACACCCCATCTTGTTATCCTCGATGGCAACAATACAATACGTGCCTTGCTGCCCCTTCTGTCACTGGGAAAGGACACTGCAAGATTGAACCCAAAGCTAAGCACTTCTCCCATTGCAAGAAAGATCAATCTAGTAGGCCAAACCAAACTGATAATTCGAAGAGACTTGCAAAGATAACCAATCATACATAAAAGAATTCGAGCTCGGTACCCGGGGATCCTCTAGAGTCGACCTGCAGGCATGCAAGCCACAATTCATCAATCTCAATAAACACACCGCAAAAGAAGATTACATCGAATAGATCTCCACAAGAGAGAGGGAGAACTTTGTATTGAGATCCAAAAAGAGAGAAGAAGCCATCTAGCTAATAACTATGGACCCATAGGTCTGAAGTAAACTACTCACACTTCATCGGAGAGGCTATGGTGTTGATGTAGAAGCCCTCCGTGATCGATACCCCCTCCGGCGGAGCTCCGGAAAAGGCCCCAAGATGGGATCTCGTGGATACACAAAGTTACGGCGATGGAATTAGGGTTTTGGCTCCATTTGATATTCTTTTTCTGTGAAACCCTAAAATAGGCAAAAAACAGCAATTCTGGGCTTGGCCTCCGGCTAATAGGTTAGTCCCAAAAATAATATAAAAGTGTATAATAAAGCCCAATAATGTCCAAAACAGGATATAATATAGCATGGAACAATAAAAGATTATAGATGCGTTGGAGACGTATCAAGCTCTAGTGCATCCATTGCATGGCAATCCCTACTCACTCACATTGATATCTATTGATGGGCATCTCCATAGCCCGTTGATACGCCTAGTTGATGTGAGACTATCTTCTTTTTTTTGTCTTCTCCACAACCACCATTCTATTCCACCTATAGTGCTATATCCATGTCTCACACTCATGTATTGTGTGAAGATTGAAAAAGTGTGAGAACATCAAAAGTATGAAACAATTGCTTGGCTTGTCATCGGGGTTGTGCGTGATTTAAATATTTTGTGTGATGAAGATAGAGCATAGCCAGACTATATGATTTTGTAGGGATAACTTTCTTCGGCCATGTTATTTTGAGAAGACATGATTGCTTAGTTAGTATGCTTGAAGTATTATTATTTCTATGTCAATATTAAACTTTTATCTTGAATCTTTCGGATCTGAACATTCATGCCGCAATAGAGAAAAATACATTGAAGAATATTCTAGAAAGCATTCCACATCAAAAATTCTGTTTCTATCATTTACCTACTCGAGGACGAGCAGGAATTAAGCTTGGGGATGCTGATACGTCTCCAACATATCTATAATTTTTTATTGTTCCATGCTATTATATTATCTGTTTTGGATGTTTATGGGCTTTATTATACACTTCTATATTATTTTTGGGACTAACCTATTAACCAGAGGCCCAACCCAAATTGTTGTTTTCTTGCCTATTTCACTATTTCGAAGAAAAGGAATATCAAATGGAGTCCAAACAGAATGAAACCGTCGGGAAAGTTATTTTTGGAACGGAAGCAATCCAGGAGACTTGGAATTTACGTCAGGGAATCTTCGAGGTGGCCACGAGGCGGGGAGGCGCGCCCCCCACCCTCGTGGGCCCCTTGTGGCTCCCCTGACCGACTTCTTTCGCCTATATATATCAATATACCCTAGAAACATCAAGGAGCAGAATAGATCGGGAGTTCTGCCGCCAGAAGCCTCCGTAGCCACCAAAAACCAATCTAGACCCGTTCCGACACCCTGCCGGAGGGGGGAATCCCTCTCCGGTGGCCATCTTCATCATCCCGGCGCTCTCCATGATGAGGAGGGAGTAGTCCACCCTCGGGGCTGAGGGTATGTACCAGTAGCTATGTGTTTGATCTCTCTCTCTCGTGTTCTTGACGTGGTACGATCTTGATGTATCGCGAGCTTTGCTATTATATTTGGATCTTATGATGTTTCTCCCCCTCTACTCTCTTGTGATGAATTGAGTTTTCCCTTTGAAGTTATCTTATCGGATTGAGTCTTTAAGGATTTGAGAACACTTGATGTATTTCTTGCATGTGCTTATCTGTGGTGACAATGGGATATCACATGATCCACTTGATGTATGTTTTGGTGATCAACTTGCGAGTTCAGTGACCTCGTGAACTTATGCATAGGGGTTGGCACACGTTTTCGTCTTGACTCTCCGATAGAAACTTTGGGGCACTCTTTGAAGTTTTTTGTGTTGGTTGAATAGATGAATCTGAGATTGTGTGATGCATATCGTATAATCATACCCACGGATACTTGAGGTGACATTGGAGTATCTAGGTGAAATTAGAGTTTTGGTTGATTTGTGTCTTAAGATGTTATTCTAGTACGAACTCTATGGTAGATTGAACGGAAAGAATAGCTTCGTGTTATTTTACTACGGACTCTTGAATAGATCGTTCAGAAAGGATAACTTTGAGGTGGTTTCGTACCATACCATAATCTCTTCGTTTGTTCTCCGCTATTAGTGACTTTGGAGTGACTCTTTGTTGCATGTTGAGGGATACTTATATGATCCAATTATGTTATTATTGTTGAGAGGACTTGCACTAGCGAAAGTATGAACCCTAGGCCTTGTTTCCTAGCATTCCAATACCGTTTTTGCTCACTTTTACCACTTGCTACCTTGCTGTTTTTATAATTTCAGATTACAAAAACCTATATCTACCATCCATATTGCACTTGTATCACTATCTCTTCGCCAAACTAGTGCACCTATACAATTTACCATTGTATTGGGTGTGTTGGGGACACAAGAGACTCTTTGTTATTTGGTTGCAGGGTTGTTTGAGAGAGACCATCTTCATCCTACGCCTCCTACGGATTGATAAACCTTAGGTCATCCACTTGAGGGAAATTTGCTACTGTCCTACAAACCTCTGCACTTGGAGGCCCAACAACGTCTACAAGAAGAAGGTTGTGTAGTAGACATCAGGGTGCAATAGCAACAATTTCATGTTTAATATAAGGAACTATAGCAAGTTCATCTCCATAAGCATAATTCATATTGGCATCTTGGCCACAAGCATAGCAAGCATCATCAAAAAGGGATATTTCAAAAGAATCAACAGGATCATAACAATCAGCATAGCATTCATCCTTCAGTAAGAACGAAGGGACATTAAATAATGTATGAGTTGGAGAGTTACTCTCGTTAGAAGGTGGGCACGGGTAGCTAATCCGATCTTCCTCCTTTTGTTCTTCGCTCTCCTAATCATCTTTTTCATCCAATGAGCTCACAGTTTCATCAATTTCTTCTTCCATAGACTCCTGCAAAATGTTACTCTCTTCTTGGACAGCTGAGGAGTCCTCAATATATGGTTTAACAATTTATAAGTATGGCAAAATTTTCAAATTTGTAAAGAGTAGCATCATACTTTCCAATCAAAGAAGCAATTTCATAAGCACCCTTAAAAGCAACAAATTCTTCAATTTTTTGAACATCATAGTAATTATAAACACCCTTAGCATACGAAGATATGATTCCATTATCACTAAACTCACATTGGTAGGGAAGGTGTTTCTTAGGGTCTTCAGAACAACAAGTAAAATAATATATTTCACATAAATTCCAAGAATAGCATTGCAAACGCTGAATTTGATCCAGTGAAAGTTTCCCTTTTTTAGATAAGCGGTGTCGCACATAACAAGCATGCTCATCTAAATATTTGCCCTCAACTAAGCTAGTTGGGGTTTCAGCACGAGCACATAGGGACCAAAGATGATCCAAGTAAAAAGCTTCAGGAGTGTGATAGATTTTGTGATGTGCCATCTATGCCAAGACTACTGTCACTCGTCCAAGAAATATTAAAGTTACACCAATGCATGAGAAGTTGACCGTGAAAGTTCCAAAAAGGAAAGAAGCTGGTATTGTAGGAGCTTTTTCATATATACAGATTGGTTCTATGATACTTCAGATTCCTCCACCGCAAGATGAAGTTTTGTTTCATCATGAGTTCAATAATAGTCAGAAAATGTCCTATGTCGAGGGACACCAAATATTGTCTTTGTTGCTGATCCATTGGGATTTTGTTGTTGCAGCGTGTGGAGTCGATCTAATCTACTCAATGCTAGTTTCCTTTGATCTTACGGTCTTGCATCTTTGCCCGGTCGGAATTTCTTGTGCTATTGCCAGTATCGTGAAAGATCGGGCCGACGAATGACTCGCATCTAGTCGAGTCCTTTTTATCAAGTGGTATTCAGAGCTAAGGTTGTTCACGGTACTGTGTTGATCAAGATGTCAACCTCGGTCAACAAGGGTGATGAGGTCGCTACTGATTCTGAGGAAATAGTACGTCCAGTGTATGCGGATGATATTCCACAAAATATTCAGGATGGTTTTGACCACACATGCAACTACATCAAGCAATGTCATGATGCGCTCGGCAAAAGGATAGATGTCATGATCACTCGGTTCAATGGTTTGGCAGACATCATCAATATGCCGGCAACGAATTCTGCACCACCACAGACTGCTCCGGCTGCTCCACTGCATTATGCACCACCAGCTCGCGACGGACATACCGGTGTGCATGATCGCCGTTTGGCGGCACACCCTCATGTTGGAGAGGATGGTTTCGATGACGGTGTTGACCAGGCGGGGTACGCGCCACGAGCACGACACTATGAGCCTCATCCTGAAACTTCTGTTCATGGTGGAGTGCATGACCGAGTTGGTCAAGCTGTGCATGTGCCTTTGGATGATGGAATTGGGCGCATAAAAATTGCAATCCCTTCGTTCTTCGGCAAGTGCGAACCAGAAGGCTATTTGGAGTGGGAGATGCGTGTTGATCAAATATTTGATGCCCATCATTATAGCAAGGAGAAGAAAGTTCAACTTGTTGGAATTGAGTTCACCGGTTACACGCTAATTTGGTGGAATCAAATTTGTCATTCAAGACATCGCCCGACGACTTGGCGAGGTATGAAAGAATTCATGAGGCGTCGTTTTGTTCCTGAACACTATAAAAGAGATATGTACAACAAGTTGCAGCAGCTCTCTCAAGGTAATATGAGTGTTGATGAATATTACAAGGAGATGCAAGTGCTTATGATACATACAGGGACAACGGAGGATCCAGAGGCGACCATGGCACGTTTCTTTAACGGGCTGAATATCGAGGTGCAGGATCGTGTTGAGATGGTGGTCTACTACAACATACAAGATCTTGTGCACCAAGCTGTGCGTGCGGAACAACAGATTAAGCGACGCCAAGTCAACACAGTTCCCGGTACCACTTTGAACACATGGCGACGCTCGCAGCATAAGAATGAGGATGTCGGTCCTAGCTCCAGGGCAACATCATCAAATCGCTCTCATAGTTCCGTGCAAAAGGATGCTTCAAAATCAGGACTTTTGATGGTTGATTTTAGTGCACAGTCGACCGGACGCACTAGTGACATATAGTGTTTCAAGTGTGGAGGAAGGGGACATATGAAGTGTGACTGTCATAATGAGAAAAGAGTGTTGCTCACGAGAGATGGCTATGCATCCGCTAGTGATGAAGAGGCAGTTTCTGACACTTCTAGTGAAAAATCTAAGGATGCTGAAAATGTGGTTGCGAGTTTTGAAGCTGCTGAGTCATATCCTTCACTAATGGTGCAGCGAGTGCAAGAGGATCGCATTGAGGATAAGGGGCAATGTTGGAATATTTTTCAAACTCAATGCCAAATCAAAAACACCAATTGTAAGTTGATCATAGATGGAGGAAGCTACACCAATGCGGTCAGCAAGGACTTGGTGGATGCCTTAGCATTGCCTACTTGGAAGCACCCACAACCACACTGCGTTGAATGGTTATATCAATCGGGCAAGTTGAAAGTTACTCACAAGGTGCGTCTTCATTTTTCTGTGGGCGATTATATTGATACGGTGATATGTGATGTTTTGCTAATGGATGCATGCCATTTGTTGTTGGGGAGGCCATGGCAATACGATCATCGAGCTACACACGATGGGAGGTCTAAAACTTATTATTTTTGGGACTCTGGAAGGCGACATATGTTACAGCCGATGTTCGCTAGTGCAATCAAGAACGATGTCTGTAAGATCCCTAAAGCTATCTTGAAGCCAAGGATGGCTTCATTTCAAGAGGGGCAGGATGATGTGACCATCTATGCCAGGACTACTGTCACTCATCCAAGAAATATTAAAGTTACACCGATGCATGAGAAGTTGACCGTGAAAGTTCTTGTCGGAGTAATGGGCCACGGGTAGGCTAACCCGACGCCCATAGCCTTTCAAGAAGTCGGGGCTGAACGCGCCCCTCAGGATGCCAAGGTAAAGAGCCGCTTTCTGGAAGCCGGCTGGAGAAATAGCCGGCTGCCCGTAGACGGTCGAGTCCAGAAGGCGAGGTCGAGACAAGCCGACTCCTACCAGGCGGCTTCCAGAGAAGCCGGCTCCGAGGAGTCGGCCCGCGGCCCCTTCGAAGCCCGTACCCACATCAAGGGGGACGGGACAGGGGATGGCTATAGTGCGGCCCATCCCCTGCCCTTCCTAAGGGCTGGCGCGGCCATAGTGCGCTGTACAACCGAGGAGCCCCGCCCGGCGCGGCACTGTTGCCATGCCAGCCTTGACATCATTACAGGCAGGCGGAGTCCTGCTCCCATGACGGCATGTCTGTACGGCCCAAGGACGACGGGCCCCACCAGTCAGCGAGAGTCCAGAAGACGGCGAAGAGCCCTACCAATCGGACCTGATGGGAGTCGGCCCCTAGGAGTCGGCCTGCTCATCCCACGGGCCCCACGCGCCCTTAACCAGACATGACGGGGAGTGGCTACAGTAATCACCCGCCACGACGGCGGTGCTGTAGCCATGATCCTTCGACCAAGCCTGCATCATTAGAAGCGCGGCTACAGTGATCAGCAGCCGGCAAGGCCCCCAAGCGGCGGGTACGGCCTGTCGGCTCCATACCAGACCAGTCGGCGGGGCCTCCCAATCAGCGGGCCCCAGCAGTCGGCGGAGAAGTCGGCGGCTGAAGAGACTGATGGCTGGGCCTGCGCCCAGTCATATTACCCTTGTACCCCTGGGGGGTAGGCCTATATAAACCCCCCAGGGCACCCATGCAAAGGGTTCGGACCCATTAGAACTAGACCAGAGATATAGGAAGGAGAAAGCTAGCCTTGCCTTCTCCTACCTCCAGCATATAGCTCGAGGAGCACCCTTGTACTCACTTTGCCTTAGTGATCATGCGGAGACCCTGCAGAGCAGGACTAGGGGTGTTATCTCCTAGGAGAGCCCCGAACCTGGGTAAAGTACGCCGGCGTTCGTGTCTACGCCTAATCCCGCTTTCGGGCATCGGCGGCGTTCTACTCGCTCCCACCATGATAAGACATCCTTTGGCATATGTCGCACCCAACCCCCGACATTTGGCACCCACCGTGGGGCAAGGTGCACCGTCGTCTGGAGACCTGTTCTGGACGGGAACCCTTTTTCTCCCTGGCGAGCGCAGCTAGCCCGGCATGCCAGACGGAGTCTGCGCCGACGCGCTGCTTGGCATGGAAATCGCCTGCGCGGCCAGATGCCTCGCCGATCTTGTCGGCGAGGTCCGCCTCTCCGACGAGCCCGCATCAGACGTGGGCACAGGCGGCCCCGAGAACCTCCTCGCGGGCCTCCTCGACCAACTCCACGTCGCCAGCGAGCCTGCTGTGGACTTGGAGTCCGTAGGCTCCACCGACCCGATGCTGGTCGACTCCAACACCGCGTCGCTCGACGCATTCCCCACCAATGTGGTGGTCTATGACGAGCCGCTCCCTCGCGCAGAGAGCGGTGGAAGCACCGTCATGGAGGTACTTGTCATCGGTCATGGCGAGCACTCCGACAGAGGTGCTCGTGACCCGCTTGATGCGGCACTACAAGACCTGACCGCGCCCATTCCCGAAGACGCCGACGCCGAGACGCTGGAGGCGCGCCGCCTTTAGCTTGTCAAAGGCGCCAAGAAGCTGGCCAGCATGAGACGCCTGTCGGAGGCCTATCAGCGCGAGATGGACCGCGCAGTGGGTGGCACGCCGGCTCCCGCCGGGCCCAGCCGCCTTGGCGTAGTCCAGCAGCGTGGCGTGGCCATCGCCAACCTGTTTGGGGCAGATCGCCCCGTCTATGCCACGCTGGTGGAAAACATCCGAGCTGCCCAAGCGACAGCAGACGAGCTGGACAAGTTCGAGGGCGAGGAGCGTCGCCTGATGGCGGAGCGCGTTCAACGGCTCCTCGACGCGGCTGCCGAGCAGAACAAGGCCGGATGCCGCACCGACGCGCTACGTCGGCAGAATGACGACCTGCATCCCCGCCGAGACCAAGGTGCGACATCTCGGACGCCGACTGGTGGCGTCCATGGAAGAAAAGACAAGGAGCCGGCTGCTAGCCGCAGTCGGACTCGTGTCACCATAGAGCGCGACCAAGACGGCCGCCCAAGAGCAGTGGAACGACGGGACGACTGTCCGCCTCCTCCCCCTCGCAGGGAAAGGTGAGTCTCCCCGCCTCCTGTTGACCACCCGACACTCGGCGACCGCCTTGGCCGCCGAGAGGGAGTCGGAGAGAATGATGCCCGCCACCGGATCGACCATCTCCACCGATCCCTAACGCTTGAAGAAGAAGATGAGTTGGGTCCGCCGTGTTTCGGACCCCACATTCGAGACGAGCCTTTCCCCGAGGGTTCACGCTCCCAAGAGACACGCCCAAATACACCGGCTCTGTGAAGCCGGAAGATTGGCTGGTTGACTACTCCACAGCTATCAGCATAGCAAACGGCAACAAGCGTGTTGCCGTGAAGTATGTTCCGCTCATGCTCCAGGACACGGCCCAGACTTGGCTGAACAGCTTGAAGCCCCGCAGCATCAACAGTTGGGTCGACTTCACCGATGCCTTCATCCGCAACTTCACCAGCACGTACAAGCGGCCTCCCAAACCTCGCCAGCTTTCCTTGTGCGTGCAAGGCCCCAACGAGTCAACTCGCGACTACCTCACGCGTTGGGCCGAGCTCTGTAACTTCTGCGAGGGCGTGCACGAGGTGCAGGCCATCGAATACTTCACCGCCGGGTGCCGAGAGGGCACCCTCCTCAAGCACAAGCTCCTCTGCGACGAGCCAGAGACCCTCGACGAGCTGCTGATCATAGCAGACAAATATGCCATGGCCGACTCCTCCATGAAGGCGGAAATCCAAGTTAGTGCGACTGGTAAGGTGGCTCCTCAGGCTCCTCGAACCCCGGCTGGAGACGCCAGTCGGCGTCAACAACAAAACGACCACAAGCGCAAGGCCACGCAGCCGGCTTCCACCAGCCAGCAGGTGGCAACAGTCGAAGACCAGCAGCCGGAAGGGCCGCCTCTGCCCAAACGACAGAAGGGCGGCAAGCCCAACTGGTTGCCGGCTTTCTCATATGAGCAGACTTTGGATGCTCCTTGCAAATTCCATAGTGGTGCAAAGCTGTCCAACCACACCACTCGGAAGCGCCACTGGCTCACCAGGATCGTCAAGGGAGATGGCCTCATGCCTCCCCCGCCTGCTGGGCAGCCGCCTCCTCCCCCGCCCCAGCAGCCGGTGGTCAGACCAGTCGGCGCAATACAAGACGAATACCCAGGAGAGCATGGAGCCTATGTCATCTTCACCAGTGTGGTCGATGATCTACGCAGCAGGCGGCTGCAGCAACAAGAAGTAAATGCGGTAGCATCAGAAACCCCAGGGTTCATGCATTGGTCTGAAAAGCCCATCAGCTGGAGCAGAGCTGACTACCCGGAGGTGATGCCTAAGCCCGGCTCCTATGCCCTGATTTTGGACGCCACCTTTGCCACGGACAAGCGAGCAGCTCGCTTCTCCTGAGTCCTGATAGACGGCGGCAGCAGCATTAACATCCTATACAAGGATACCATGGAGAAATTAGGAATCAGACAGAGGCAACTTCAACCCAGCCGGACAGTATTCCATGGCATAGTTCCTGGCCTTTCCTGCTCACCAATCGGCAAGATTCTGATAGACGTCCTCTTTGGAGACAAAGATCATTTCCGCCGAGAGTCAGTATGGTTTGAAGTGGTGGACCTTGAGAGCCCATACCATGTGTTACTTGGCCGGCCTGCCCTGGCCAAGTTCATGGTTGTCCCCCACTATGCCTACCTCAAGATGAAGATGCCGAGTTCCAAGGGGATTCTGACCATAGCTGGCGACTACAAGAAGTCGTCCGCCTGTGCAGCAGAGAGCAGTCGATTGGCTGAGTCCCTCGTGATCGCAGCTAAGAAGCGGCTCCTTGACCAGGTTGTGGCGATGGCAAGCAAGCAGCCAGAGATGTCGCCCGATCCCAAGGAGTCAGAAGTTGAGGGCTCGTTCAAGCCGGCCAAAGAAACAAAGAAGATACCCTTGGACCCAGAGCACCCGAAGAGGTACGCTGTCATAGGTACAAACCTCGACAGCAAATAGGAAGGCGAGCTCGTCGATTTCCTCCGTGAGAATCGGGACATCTTCGCATGGTCCCCAAAAGACATGCGAGGTGTCCCGACGGATTTCGCCAAGCACAAATTACATGTCCGGTCTGATGCCAAGCCAGTCAGGCAGCCCTTGCACCGCCTGTCAAAAGAGAAGAGAAGAGAAGAGTCGTCGGAGAAGAAATTGCCCGGCTGCTGGCAGCCGGCTTCATCATGGAGGTGTTCTTTCCAGAGTGGTTGACCAACCCGGTCCTTGTGCTGAAGAAGAACAAGCAGTGGCGTATGTGTATTGATTACACCAGCCTCAACAAAGCATGCCCCAAGGACTTGTTTGCTTTACCAAGAATCGACCAAGTAATAGACTCCACAGCCGGATGCGAGCTGTTGAGTTTTTTGGATGCATATTCAGGATACCACCAGATCAAGTTGAACCCGGCTGACAGACTGAAGACCGCCTTCATCATGCCATTTGGAGCCTTCTGCTACTTGACTATGACGTTCGGCTTGAGGAATGTCGGCGCCACCTTTCAACGTTGCATGTAGAAGTGCCTCCTCAAGCAACTCGGCAGAAACGTCCACGTTTACATGGACGATGTGGTGGTGAAGACGGAGAAGCGTGGAACGCTGCTAGAAGACCTCAAGGAGACCTTTGAGAACTTGCGCCGATTTCAAATCAAGCTCAACCCAGAGAAATGCGTCTTCGGAGTACCAGCCGGCCAGCTTCTTGGCTTCCTGGTCTCCGAACGCAGCATAGAATGCAACCCTGTGAAGATCAAGGCCATTGAAAGGATGGAAGTACCCAGCCGACTGCTGGACGTCCAGAAGTTCACCGGCTATTTGGCATCCATCAGCCGATTCATCAGTCGGCTGGGCGAGAAGGCTCTCCCCCTATACCAACTCATGAAGAAGACCACTTTTTTCGAGTGGAACCACAAGGCTGACGAAGCTTTTCTCCAGTTGAAGAAGATGTTGACTACTCCACCTGTCCTGGCGGCTCCGACTCCTAAGGAGCCCATGCTCCTATACATCGCCGCCACCAGCCGAGTGGTCAGCACAGTCATCGTGGTAGAGCGCAAGGAGGAAGGGAAAGCCCTACCAGTCCAGAGACCGGTATATTATTTGAGTGAAGTATTGTCGACCTCCAAGCAAAACTACCCGCACTACCAGAAGATGTGCTACGGCATGCAGTTTGCCCCCAAAAAATTGAAACCATACTTTCAAGAGCATCCAATCACTGTGGTCTACTTAGCTCCACTGGCCGAGATCATTGGAAGCCGAGATGCTTCGGGCCGAGTGGCCAAATGGGCCATAGATCTGGCCCCCTACACCATCTACTACCAGCCTCGCACCGCCATCAAGTCACAAGCGCTCGCCGACTTCCTCGTCGACTGGGCCGAGACCTAGTACTTGCCGCCAGTGCCCGACTCCACCCATTGGCGGATGCATTTTGACGGCTCCAAAATGTGCACCGTCTTGGGAGCCAGCATCGTCCTCACCTCTCCCAAAGGCGACAAGCTCAAATATGTGCTGCAAATCCACTTTGCCGCCTCCAACAACGTCGCCGAATATGAGGCACTGATTCACGGGCTCCGGCTTGCCAAAGAGGTCGGCATTCGCCGGATCCTGTGCTATGGGGACTCCGACTTGGTGGTCCAGCAGTCGTCAGGCGACTGGGATGCCAAAGATGCAAACATGGCGAGCTACCGCTTCCTCGTACAGCAACTCAGTGGATATTTTGAGGGATGCGAGTTTCTCCATGTGCCAAGAAATGACAACGACCAAGCAGACGCCCTGGCACGAATCGGCTCCACCCGTCAAGCAATACCAACCGGCGTCGCCCTTCAGCGCCTTCTCAAACCGTCTGTCAAGCCATCACCAGAGTCAGATTCTATCTTCGTGCCGGCTCCTCCTGAAGCAGTCGGATCCGACTTGAGAGCTCAATCAGCCGGCACAGGAGTTCTGACGGACGGCCCGGGGGTCGCAGCAGTCGCACACGGCCTGGGGACTTCAGAACCCGGCCTGGGGACTGCAGCGACTAGCCCGGGGACTTCAGAACTCGGCCCGAGGACTGCGCCAATCGGCCTGGGGACTTCATCGACACAGCAAGCGGCTGCCGACTCCAACCCGCCGCCTCCCGGCCCAGCCGCCCTTGTCCAACTTGCAGTCCTGACAGTTGCAGAAGTCGCAGCACCTTATGGGCCCAACCCATCCTCAATTTTTTGGTGAACAAAGAGCTACCAACTGATGAGATCTCAGTCCGGCAAGTGCAACGTTGGGCAACAGCCTACACCATTGTCAACAGAGAGCTCGTGAGGCGCAGTGTCACTGGTGTCTACCAGTGCTGCATGGAGCCGGAGCAAGGCCAAGCGATTCTCAAAGACATCCATCAAGGCGAGTGTGGCCACCACGCGGCTTCAAGAGCACTCGTCGCCAAAGCCTTCTGCCATGGTTTCTTCTGGTCGACTGCTCTTGAAGACGCCAAGGAATTGGTCCAAAAATGCAAAGGGTGCCAGAAGTTTCGTTCCAAGCCACATCAGCCGGCTTCTGCGCTCAAGACTATTCCCATTGCCTGGCCCTTTGCTGTCTGGGGCCTGGACATGGTGGGACCATTCAAAACAGCGTGATGAGGCATGACCCATCTGCTTGTCGCGATGGACAAGTTCACCAAGTGGATAGAGGCCAAACCAATCAAGAAGCTGAACGGTCCGACTGCTATGACTTTCATCTCTGACATCACCATCAGATACGGCATACCGCACAGTATCATCACCGACAACGGCACAACTTTGCCAAAGGCGCCTTGGTCCATTTCTGCGTGACGCTGGGCATCAGACTGGACTTAGCATCCGTTGCCCATCCGCAGTCAAACGAACAAGTAGAGCGAGCAAACGGCCTCATCTTGTCCGGCATCAAGCCTCGACTGGTCGAGCCTCTAGAGCGTTCGGCCGACTGTTGGCTCGACGAGCTGCCGGCCGTCCTCTGGAGCTTGCGCACAACTCCAAACAAGTCAACCGGCTTCACGCCCTTCTTCCTCGTCTACGGTGCCGAAGTTGTCATCCCAACGGACATAGAGTTCGACTCCCCTCGAGTCACCATGTACACCGAAGAGGAGGCAGAAGAATCACGTCAAGATGGCGTTGATCTGCTGGAAGAGGGCCGGCTGTTGGCACTCAGTCGGTCCAGCATCTACCAGCAGAGCCTGCGCTGATATTATAAACGGAAGGTCAAGTCGAGATCTTTCCAAGAGGGAGACCTTGTGCTCCGGCTGATCCAGCGAATAGCCGGTCAGCACAAGCTCTCAGCGCCTTGGGAAGGCCCCTTCGTCATCAGCAAAGTGCTAGGCAACGACTCCTACTACCTGATCGACGCTCAGAAGCCTCGAGCACGCAAGAGGGATGACTCCGGCAAGGAGACGGAACGGCCGTGCAACGCAAACCTCCTCCGAAGATTTTACATTTAAAGCAGTATGTACCACGCTACCTTTTGTATTAAGTACGAAGACTCTGGGTCCCCCGAGACAAGCTCGGGGACTGCCCTCTTTTATCTATATGATAAGAATTATGCCCATAAGTATGTTATTTTTTATGCCGCTTGGGACCGGGTCCGACTAGTCGGCCCGGGGACTTGCCGCCTTGCACTACGAAATGCTTCCTGCAACCGGACAAGTAATGTGTGGCACCTAAGCCGTCTCCTGCCAGAAGCCGCAGCTCGCAGAGCGACTGGACGGTGGGCAGGAGTAAGGTAGAAAGGGTGCCCATATGAAAAATGGCTAAGGACACAAGCATGGGCATAGTTTAAGCCGGCTTCCCGCCTCTTACGACCAACTGTTGAGCAGCCGGCTCGCCATGTTCTACTTAACTTGCCAAAGAACTCTAAACGGCTAAGTACTTGCCTTTCCCAAAGAAGCTAAGTACTTGATCCAGCAACATTCTGCAGAGCGGCTGTCTGACTGGCAAGACGACAACCAAGGGAAGGCGGCAAAGGAAAAAAACCCAAAGAGCAACAGGCAAGAAGAGATAGAACTCAGAATGTATTTACATAGCAAAGGCCTTTAGCCAATCTTCAAATAGAAGTTCAAGATACACCCCGCGGGTGAAATTGTGCAAAATTAACAAAGTTCATCGAGACCGATAAGCAGGTATAAACAAAGGTAAAGTGGCAGCCTAGGAAGCAGCAGGCGGGCTTGGTGGAACGGTGGAATCGGAGGCGCCGGCTGGTGGAGTGGCCGGCTGGGAAGTCTCCGCTTGGCCGCCTCCAGTGGTAGGCGGCTCGGTTGGGCGTGGCTCATTGTTGGAGGCGCGGTCGAGCTGAGGCTAGCCGTTCGCTCCGACCTCCGGCGCCTCCCCTTCGCCTTCCTCCTCTGCCCCGCCTTCTTCTTCGCCACTGGAGTCGATCACCTCCGCTGAATCCTCGCCGTCAGCCGGATTCATCCCGAACCATTCCGGCGGCGCCTCATCGCCATTCTCAGACCGCTCCGGGACAAAGACGCTGGTGTCGGTGTACTCGGAGATCGACGCCGCGCGCTTGATGAGGTCATATTCCACAACCACCAACTCCGCCTGAGCTTCTAGCCGGAACATGGCTAGCTGGGCTAGACTCAGCCCAGGATACCATGCCTTGACGAACTCTAAGGCCCGGCGCGCTCCAGCCCGGGCCGAAGAGCCCTTCCAGGCCTTAAGACGGCCAGCCGCTACCTCCACCCAGTCGGCAGTCCGACTTAGGGTGCGTGGTGCCTGCATGCCCGGCCACAGGGCGGCGATCGCCTGGGTGCCGACACATTGAAGCCGGCGCAGCATCCGGTGAGCTGGCCGAAGACGAGCCTCAATGCTCAGGATCTGCTCATTAAGGGTTCGGGGGGCATCTCCGGCGATCTTCGCGCCATCCTCCCTCCGCCCTTCACGATCAGCCTCGATGGCCTGGTTGGTGGCGTCCGAGTGGCCAGGGAAGAAGTCTGCTAGGACAGGAAGGCAAAGAGCCAAATTAAAGATTAGAAGCCGGCTTGACCAATAGCCGGCAGCTCAAAGAAGGAAAGTGAGGAGAGGCTCACCGTCGACGAGATCCACGATCTCATGGAAGCCGGAGGCCAGCATTGCCTCCTTGTCGGTCCAGGAGGAGCGCTCGGACGCGAATTCAGCAAGGAGGGCGGTCTCCTTGTCCTCCGCCTCTTTTTGGGCCTTCTTGAGCAGCTCCTTCTGTTCCGCCAGCTGCGTGACCAGCCGGTTGCGCTCCTCAACCAGCTGGCCGCACTCCTCCTCCTTGGTGCGCAAGGCAGTGTTGGCCTCACCCAGCTGCTGCTGTAGGGCGGCATTGGCCTCTGTAGAAGAAAGAAGAGAACAAGGTGTTAGTCACCAACAAGGAAGAATAGTCGCCGAGGAGATCCGGCCCGACTGCTCGGCAGTCGGCCCGAATCTCAGGGACTACAACCCGCGGGTGCGCCAGCGCGCCCCCGCAGAGAAGGAAGAGGACTCACTCCGGCTTTCTGACAAGTCGGCGGTCCGCTTGGCCAGCTCCTCGACGTTGGCGTTGAAGGTGGTCAAGCGAAGATTGTGGTAGTCCTGTGACAAAATTTCAGACAAGTGTTAGTACTTGGAACTCGCCGATCAGAGTTCCGAGCCGCCTGCTCAGCAGCCGGCCCGAAACTCGGGGACTACACCCAGTGGGTGCGCTGGCACGCCCCCACTGAGAAGAACAAAAAATAGAGACAAAGAAGAAGGGAACGTACCCGGATGGCTTCTCGCGATGCCAGATACGCCTTGGTGCAGTTCTTGATGGCATCGCCCTCGGCTCGGATCTTGGCTTGGACGTCCAGAAGCACCCGGTTCAATGGGTCCGTCCCGCCTCCCCGTACCCACCCAGTGGGCGTGGTGCTTGTCGCCTCGGTGTCCGGGATCATGGAGCTCGCGGCGCCGATCTCCAGAGGGCGCGGCGCCGAAGCCGCCTTCGCGAGACGGCGACGCGTCGGCGTGCCGACCTGGAGAACTAGGCCCGCCACCACCTCATCTTCAGTCGGCGGCACCGGCGGGTCTGCCAGCTGCTCGCCTTGCGCGCTCCCAGATGTTGGCGGTGGCGGCACAATCACGTCCGGCATGGCGGTGTCGCCGCCATCCCTCTCCATGACCGGGTTCTCGCCGCCGGCCTCCCCAGTCTGCGTCGTGAACTCTGGGGGTGGCGGCGTGGAGTTCAGAGGAATAACAAAAACCGCCGATTGTTGGTGCGCGGCTTCTTCAGCTCGCTTCTTCACCGCGTCGGTGGCCTCGGCCTCCGCTAGTCTCTTCTTGGCGGCGGCCTCTGCCTTCTTCAGGCAGGTGGCTTCCTGCTCTTCATGCACCTCTCGTGCATTCCGCTCTGTCGCCTCCCGGAGGTTGGCGGCAGGGTCAATCCGCTGAGTGGTGGCGGAAGTCTCCGCCAACCCCACAATGGAGGCGGCAGCGACCTTGTCAAGAGAGAGGGGAGCCCTGGACCCAAGGGCGACAAGCAAGCAAACTCAGACAAGATCAACGAAAGAAAAAATGAAAGCGCAAGAAAGGTAGCACTTACGCGGAGACCAGCAGCGGCTTCTTCACTTCCTTGCAGAAGCGGTGGGCCTTTGCGGCCGCCTCGTCCCGCTTGGTCGCCGCGGCCGAGCCCTTGGGCTTCTTCGGCCGGCTGCTGAACATGCTCGGCGCGGCCCTGCGCTTCTTCGTGTCGCCTTGGGCGTCCGACGCGGTAGAAGAGCTCACGCCGGGCTAGCCGGCTCCTGGCTGGTGGCATGGGGCGACCTCCTCCGTGTCATCGTCAGGCCAGTCCTCGAAACTGGCCCCAAGCCTCGGGCCGCCCACTTCACCACTTCCTCCCTAGGCGTCGTCCTCCAAGGCCGCCGCCCCCAAGTCGGGGTCGTCGACGTCGCTCTCCGCCCGATCGGGGAGGAATTCGCGGGCCGGCCCCACGATGCCGGCTGCCGGATGGAGGAGGGGGTTCTGACCAAAGCCGATTGGTCAGATTGGACAAGACGAACTCGGCGGCAAAGGAGTCAAAGAAAAAGGAAAAGAAACAACTCACCATGGGCGGAGGGTTGGCGCGTGAATACGGCTCCTTGCCGAACTGCCACTCTCCCGTGAGCTCGCAGTTCGCAAGGTAGTTCACCATGTGGGCTACCTCCGCGTGAGGCATCTCCTTGGTGCACAGACGACTCGAGTCCCGATGCCCGCTCATCTGGCAAATCATGTGGGGCGACTTTGGAGTGGGAGCACTCGGCGTGCCATGAAGGCGGCCAGCAAATCCGGCCCGGTCAGGCCCTCCGACTACGTCAGCACATGGAGTCGTGCGATGGCACTGGCTCCTATGGGCGTCAGCGTCCTGGCCCGATATGACCAGTTGGGCTGCCTCCCGACTGGCGGGTCGGCCACGTAGGCCGGCAGATTGACCCAGTCGCCCTCCGCGAAGACGCTCTTCATGTAGAAGTATGACCGCTGCCACATCTTTACCGACTTTATCAGCCGGATGGGGGAAACAGGTTGTCGGCCCCCGACCTCCGTACGGCGATGAACGCGCTGCACTGAGCCGGCACGCCTGCGGCTTGGGTGCCGAGCTTGGAGTAGAAGAACTCCCCCCAAAGCTCAATGGTGGGGAGAACGCCGAGGAAGCCTTCGCACAAGGCGGCGAAGGCGGACAGCAGCACCACCGTGTTGGGGGTGAGGTGGTGCGACTGGAGACCGTAGAATTCGAGAAAGGCACGGAAGAAGCCGCTCGCCGAAAGGCCAAGGCCGCGTAGGCAGTGCGAGCAAAAGACGACCCGCTCGCCCTCCTCCGGCGCCGGCGAGATTTCCTTCTTCGGCGCGAGGCGGACCCTCACGAAGTCCTTGCCAGGCAGCCGCCGTGTCATGCGGAGGAAACCTATTTGATCATCGTGGACCTCCGAACCGTCCCAGGTGCCGGAGTGCACCGCAGGGGGCATGGCGGCGGAAGAAGAGCTCATCGAGAACGGATCATCGTGGCGCTCAGCGTATCTTGGGGCGCGGCGACGAGAGGAAAAAGAGGAGGAAGCAGTGAGGAGGAGGGGCGCGCGTGCTCTGCCGCTCCCCCTCCTCCACCTACTTATAGACCGGTGGGCTGCGAAGCCGAGGGGGCGGGTGTGGCATTTACTGCGCCCACTACCCCACGCCCCCACGTTTATCACGCAAAGTTACTGCGCGCAGTAACTCCGCGGGAATCTCAACCGTCCACCCCAGCCGCAGCGGATCCGCTCGCGTGCCGAGGCGTGGTAGTGGCAGGCCCCGCCTGTAGGCATGTCCCGTCACGTGCGTGGGTGGGCAGACTGGCCCGGCCGCTCGTCGCCATGTGACAGGCCCGAAACGGGCAGTGGCCTGGAAGCTTAGCTAGCACGCCACTTGGATCCCGCCGAGGCATTCAAAATTTTTGGACAAGTCAGATTGGGCGAGTCCGACTCCTGCCAGTCGGCCCGGCCGAAGTCGAACGAAGCTTCGCCTCAAGCACTCGGAGAAAGGAAACTGCTGAGGCTCCTCGACCAGTCGCCCGCGGCGCCTCACCAGCTTCGGGGACTACTGTCGGAGTAATGGGCCACGGGTAGGCTAACCCGACGCCCATAGCCTTTCGAGAAGTCGGGGCTGACCGCGCCCCTCAGGATGCCAAGGTAAAGATCCACCTTCTGGAAGCCGGCTGGAGAAATAGCCGGCTGCCCGTAGACGGCTGAGTCCAGAAGGCGAGGTCGAGACAAGCCGACTCTTGCCAGGCGGCTTCCAGAGAAGCCGGCTCCGAGGAGTCGGCCCGCGGCCCCTTCGAAGCCCGTACCCACATCAAGGGGGACGGGACAGGGGATGGCTATAGTGCGGCCCATCCCCTGCCCTTCCTAAGGGCTGGCGCGGCCATAGTGCGCTGTACAACCGAGGAGCCCCGCCCGGCGCGGCACTGTTGCCATGCCAGCCTTGACATCATTACAGGCAGGCGGAGTCCTGCTCCCATGACGGCATGTCTGTACGGCCCAAGGACGACGGGCCCCACCAGTCAGCGAGAGTCCAGAAGACGGCGAAGAGCCCTACCAATCGGACCTGATGGGAGTCGGCCCCTAGGAGTCGGCCTGCTCATCCCACGGGCCCCACGCGCCCTTAACCAGACATGACGGGGAGTGGCTACAGTAATCGCCCGCCATGACGGCGGTGTTGTAGCCATGATCCTTCGACCAAGCCTGCGTCATTAGAAGCGCGGCTACAGTGATCAGCAGCCGGCAAGGCCCCCAAGCGGCGGGTACAGCCTGTCGGCTCCGTACCAGACCAGTCAGCGGGGGCCCCCAATCGGCGGGCCCCAGCAGTCGGCGGAGAAGTCGGCGGCCGAAGAGACTGACGGCTGGGCCTCCGCCCAGTCATATTACCCTTGTACCCCTGGGGGTAGGCCTATATAAACCCCCCAGGGCACCCAAGCAAAGGGTTCAGACCCATTAGAACTAGACCAGAGATATAGGAAGGAGAAAGCTAGCCTTGCCTTCTCCTACCTCCAGCATACAGCTCGAGGAGGACCCTTGTACTCACTTTGCCTTAGTGATCATGCGGAGACCCCGCAGAGCAGGACTAGGGGTGTTATCTCCTAGGAGAGCCCCGAACCTGGGTAAAGTACGCCGGCGTTCGTGTCTATGCCTAATCCCGCTTCCGGGCACCGGTGACGTTCTACTTGCTCCCACCATGATAAGCCATCCTTTGGCATATGTCGCACCCAACCCCCGACAGTTCCAAAAGGGAAAGAAGCTGGTATTTTAGGAGCTTTTTCATATATGCAGATTGGTTCTATGATACTTCAGATTCCTCCACCGCAAGATGAAGTTTTGTTTCATTGTGAGTTCAATAATAGTCAGAAAACGTCCTATGTCGAGGGACACCAAATATTGTCTTCGTTGCTGATCCATTGGGATTTTGTTGCTGTTGCGTGTGGAGTTGATCTAATCTACTCAACACTAGTTTCCTTTGATCTTACAGTCTTGCATCTTTGCTCGATCGGAATTTCTTGTGCTATTGCCAGTATCGTGAAAGATCGGGCCGACGAATGACTCGCATCTAGTCAAGTCCTTTATCATTTTGAGTGGTTCTTCAACCATTGGTGTAGTAGGTAAAACTAATTTTTTTGATATTTTGCATTTCCTACCCATAATAAAGATAGAAAACAAGAGCACAAAATAAAAACTACTCAATGATAAAGCAAACAAGCACACACGAGAATATTCACCCCATGCTATAACTCCCCGGCAACTGCGCCAGAAAAAGGTCTTGATAACCCACAAGTATAGGGGATCAATTGTAGCCTCTTTCGATAAGTAAGAGTGTCGAACCCAACGAGGAGCTAAAGGTAGAACAAATATTCCCTCAAGTTCTATCGACCACCGATACAACTCTACGCACGCTTAATGTTCGCTTTACCTAGAACAAGTATAAAACTAGAAGCACTTTGTAGGTGTTGTAGGCTAGGTTTGCAAGATAATAAAGAGCACGTACATAAAAAGTAGGGGCTGTATAGATAAAAACACAACTAAGTTAGTTTTAGTAGAGAGCTTGTTGTCATGCAACACTACAAAAAAAGACAGATCCGTGACATTTTGGGCCGAACATATTTTTTCTGTCATACATATAACACTTCTATGACGATAATTGTGACAAAACCCAGTATCATCATAGATGTGGTGGGCTCCTACTTCTATGACAAAAAATCATGACAAAAAATGGGCTTTTCATCTTGGGCGGGCCGAAGACGCAGCTGCATAACATTCCTTGGGCCGTCCATGACGGAAAAAACCGTGGTAGAAGCGAGGGGGGGGGGAATTTCGGGGAGTTCCCGGTTACGGTGGAAGGTCGGGGGCCGAGCGATGCGTACTTTTCTCGTACTCGTATGCGCGTGTGTGCGAGGCGTTGGCTCTAACTGAACCCGAGAAAAGCGTTGGGCTCTAACTGAACCCGAGCGATTGCACTGCAGGCTACGCGTTACTGAACCTGAGCGGTCGATCAATGGCTGTTAACTAAACCCGATCAAGCGATTCCTTCGCTATTGCTGCTAACTAAAGCCAATCGATGCTACCTCTGGATGAACAGTGAGCGTTGCGGGGGGTTTGGATGAACAGTTCCTGGTGGGGGTGGATGAACAGGACCCCGTGGTGTTGCCTCTGGATGAACATGACCCCGATCGATCGAGCCGGTTGGGGCTGGATGAATAGGACCCCGTGGAGGGCTGGATGAACAAGACCACCCCATGGAGGGCAGGATGAACAGTAGACGGTGGAGGGAAGGATGAACAGTAGCCCGTGGAGGGGTGGTTGAACAGGAGCCCGTCGAGAGGGCTGGTTGAACAGTAGCCGGTGGAGTAGCGCGCGGTGGAGGCTGGATGAACAGGAGCCCGTGGATGAACAGTCGTAGGTGGAGGCTGGAGGAGGTCGACGGTGGATGAACAGTAGCTCGTGGAGGCTGGAGGGGGTCGACGGTGGAGATGAACAGTATCCCGTGGAGTCCCGTTTTGCGGTACGCCACACACCTCCCGATGAGTAGGACCCCCGTTTCGACCGTAGCGCTCCAACACAAGTCCGTTTCCTTCGTTTTGCGGTACGCCACACCCCTCCCGATGAACAGGACCCCCGTTTCGATCGTAGGAGGTCCGTTTCCTCCGTTTTGTGGTACGCCAGACCCCTCCCGATGAACAGGATCCTGTTTCGAACGTGGCCGATCGAACACAAGGTTGTTTCCTCCGTTCTATGGTACGCCAGGCCTCGTTTCCATCGCCTGTTCCGTCCAAGCCCTCCTGATGAACACGACACATTCTGTTGCCTCCCCATGAACACGATGCATTCCGTTGCCTCCCCATGAACACGACGACGACGTTGTTTCTCCGTTCCGACCCAGCCATGTACACGAGCTCTGGCCGTACGTACGCGCGAGTAGGCGTTCGAGACCCCGCCCGTATGTACACATACGTGGCCGTATTTTCTTTCTTGCACCCTGGCCGCTGTACGTACGTGTACATGCTACGTGCGTGCCTCTACTACGACACGTGCGCGCCTCTACATCCACCAGTATATATGTACGTACACGTTCGCGACCAGAATGACAACGCTACGTACGCTTCGACCAGGTGGGTCCCGACTGTCAGGCACTTCCTTGCGTGCGAAGATGTAGCTGGTGGGTCCCAGTAGTCAGGGGCAAACGTTTTTTTTTGTGAAATACGGTGGCCCGTCCGGTGGGTCCCCGCTGTCAGGTGGAAGAATAATTATTTTGCACGTAATAAGGAGGCACTTCCTTGCTACGGCCGTGGACCCAGCTGTCAACCTCTCCACGTACAGTCCACGTCCGATGGAAGCCGTTCCTTGACCATGTTGACCACGCCGCGCCGAGAGCACCAGGGCGGTGGACGACGGCGAGGCCTAGGAAGGGACGGCGTGGAGCCGGGGAAGACGCGGCAGTGGATGCCCACGCGTAGAGGAGTACGAGGGTTCACTGGTTCGCTGCGGTGTGAGGCTGCCGTCGCCGCAGAATAACAGGGGGTGTGGGTGAGTAGAGGGATGGCCTGGCCAGCGGTGGGAGTAGTAGGGGGCGGTGAGGCCTCCGCCGCATCGCAGCCGGACACGGGAGGCAGGAGCACGAGACACGACCGGCGCTGGTTTGGGCGGCTGGAGCAAGAAGACTAGAGGTTGAAGAAGCACTACGGCCGTTGGATGGACATCGTACGGTCACTGGAGCTATAATCGTGCATATTGACTAAGTTGACAAAGCCCTCCGTCCCCGTCAACTTAGTAGGCCCGTAAGTCAGCCTCCCACCAAGGTGGGTCCAAGCTAGCAGGGGGTATTCATTTTTTTGTGCGTAATAAGGAGGCACTTCCGGTGGGTCCGAGTTGACAGCAGGGGGAACGTTTTTTTCGCGAAATACGGTGGCCCGTCGGGTGGGTCCCAACAGTCAGGGGCAAATGTTTTTTTGCGATATACCGGTGGGCGTCCGGTGGGTCCCTGCTGTCAGGTGGAGGAATAATTATTTTTCGCATAATAAGGAGGCACTTCCTTGCGGCTGCCGTGGACCCAGCTGTCAGCCTCTCCACGTACAGTATTCTTCCGATGGAATTTGGTCGTTGACCACATTGACCACGCCGCGCCGACAGCACCACGGCGGTGGACGACGGAGAGGCCTAGGAAGGGGACGACATGGAGCCAGGGAAGACGCAGCAGTGGATGCCCACGCGGAGAGGAGTACGAGGGTTCACTGGTTCGGCTGCGCTGCCGTCTCCGCAGAATAACAGGGGGTGTGGGTGAGTGGAGTGGAGGGATGGCCTGGCCAGCGGTGGGAGTAGTATGGGGGCGGTGAGGCCTCCGCGGCAGCACAGCCGGCCACGGGAGGCAGGAGCAGGTGGCACGACCGGCACTGCTTTGGGCGGCTGGAGCAAGAAGACCAGAGGTTGAAGAAGCACTACGGCCGTTGGATGGACATCGTACGGTCAGTCGAGCTAGAATCGTGCATATTGACTAAGTTGACAAAGCCCTTCGTCCCCGTCAACTTAGTAGGCCCACTATACTGGGTCCCAGCTAGCAGGGGGAGTATTCATTTTTTTGTGCGTAATAAGGAGGCACTTCCTTGCGTGCGAAGATATAGCTGGTGGGTCCGAGCTGTCAGCGGCGGTAACGTTTTTTTTCATGAAATACAGAGGCCATTTCGGTGGGTCCCAGATGTCAGGTGGAGGAAATCATTATTTTTGCGCGTAATAAGGAGGCATTTCCTTGCGTGCGGCCGTGGACCCAGCTGTCAGCCTCTCCACGTACAGTCCACTTCAGATGCATGTCGGTCATTGACCACGCTAACCACGCCACGCCAAGAGCACCAGGGCGGATATTGGATATACTCTTGATGATCTTAAGGGCATTAGTCCCACTCTATGCCAACATAAAATAAATTTGGAAGCAGATGCCAAACCAGTTCGTGATCCTCAACGACGTCTGAATCCTAAAATGAAAGAAGTGGTAAGAAAAGAAATGCTAAAGCTTCTGGAGGCAGGTATAATCTACCCCGTTGCTGATAGTGAGTGGGTAAGTCCTGTCCATTGTGTCCCTAAGAAGGGAGGTATTACTGTTGTTCCTAATGATAAAGATGAATTGATTCCACAAAGAATTATCATAGGTTATAGGATGGTAATTGATTTCCGCAAATTAAATAAAGCTACTAAGAAAGATCATTACCCCTTACCTTTTATTGATCAAATGCTAGAAAGATTATGCAAACACACACACTATTGCTTTCTAGATGGTTATTCTGGTTTCTCTCAAATACCTGTGTCGGCTAAAGATTAATCAAAGACTACTTTTATATGCCATTTTGGTACTTTTTCTTATAGACGTATGCCTTTTGGTTTATGTAATGCACCTGCTACCTTTCAAAGATGCATGATGGCTATATCCTCTGACTTTTGTGAAAAGATTTGTGAGGTTTTCATGGATGACTTTTCTATCTATGGTTCCTCTTTTGACGATTGCTTGAGCAATCTTGATCGAGTTTTGCAGAGATGTGAAGAAACTAATCTTGTCTTGAATTGGGAAAAGTGCCACTTTATGGTTAATGAAGGTATTGTTTTGGGGCACAAAGTTTCTGAAAGATGTATTGAAGTTGATAAAGCCAAGGTTGATGCTATTGAAAAGATGCCATGTCCCAAGTACGTCAAAGGTATAAGAAGTTTCCTTGGTCATGCCAGGTTTTATAGGAGGTTCATTAAGGACTTCTCAAAAAATTCTCGGCCTCTGACTAATTTATTGCAAAAAGATATACCATTTGTCTTTGATGATGATTGTGTAGAAGCATTTGAAATACTTAAGAAAGCATTAGTCTCTGCACCTATTGTTCAGCCACCTGATTGGAATTTACCCTTTGAAATTATGTGTGATGCTAGTGATTATGATGTAGGTGCTGTTCTAGGGCAAAGAGTCGATAAGAAATTAAATGTTATTCATTATGCTAGTAAGACTCTAGACAATGCTCAAAGAAATTATGCTACTACTGAAAAAGAACTTTTAGCAGTTGTATTTGCTTGTGATAAGTTCAGATCTTATATTGTTGATTCTAAAGTAACTATTCAAACAGATCATGCTGCTATTAAATATCTTATGGAAAAGAAAGATGCTAAACCTAGACTTATTAGATGGGTTCTCTTGCTACAAGAATTTGATTTGCATATTGTTGATAGAAGGGGAGCTGAGAACCCCGTTGCAGACAACTTGTCTAGGTTAGAAAATATTCTTGATGACCCACTACCTATTAATGATGACTTTCCTGATGAGAAATTAAATGTTAGAAGTACTTCTCGTAGTACTCCATGGTATGCTGATTATGCTAATTATATTGTTGCTAAGTTTATACCACCTAGCTTCACATACCAACAAAAGAAAAGGTTCTTTTATGATTTGAGACATTACTTTTGGGATGACCCACATCTTTATAAAGAAGGAGTAGATGGTGTTATTAGGCGTTGTGTACCTCAGCATGAACAGGAACAGATCCTACGCAAGTGTCATTCCGAGTCCTATGGAGGACACCACGCTGGAGATAGAACTGCACATAAGGTATTGTAATCTGGTTTTTATTGGCCTACTCTCTTCAAGGATGCCCATAAGTTTGTCTTGTCTTGTGATGAATGTCAAATAATTGGTAATAATAGTAGATGTCAAGAAATGCCTATGAATTATTCACTTGTTATTGAACTGTTTGATGTTTGGGGCTTTGATTATATGAGACCTTTTCCTGCCTCTAATGTATACACACATATTTTAGTTGCTTTTGATTACATTACTAAGTGGGTAGAAGCTATTCCAACTAGTAGTGCTGATCATAACACTTCTATTAAAATGCTTAAAGAAGTTATTTTCCCGAGGTTTGGAGTCCCTAGATATTTAATGACTGATGGTGGTTCACACTTTATTCATGGTGCTTTCCGTAAAATGCTTGCTAAATATGATGTTAATCATAGAATTGCATCCCCTTATCACCCACAGTCTAGTGGTCAAGTAGAGTTGAGCAATAGAGAGCTCAAATTAATTTTGCAAAAGACTGTTAATAGGTCTAGAAAGAATTGGTCTAAGAAACTTGATGATGCATTATGGGCTTATAGAACTGCATACAAAAATCCTATGGGTATGTCCCCATATAAAATGGTCTATGGAAAAGCATGTCACTTACCTCTCGAACTAGAACATAAGGCATACTGGGCTATTAAAGAACTCAACTATGATTTTAAACTTGCAGGTGAGAAGAGGTTATTTGATATTAGCTCACTTAATGAATGGAGAACCCAAGCTTATGAAAATGCCAAGTTGTTTAAAGAAAAAGTTAAAAGATGGCATGACAAAAGGATACAAAAGCGTGAGTTTAATGTAGGTGATTATGTATTGCTATACAACTCTCGTTTAAGATTTTTTGCAGGAAAACTTCTCTCTAAATGGGAAGGCCCCTACGTCATCGAAGAGGTCTATCGTTCCGGTGCCATAAAAATCAACAACTTCGAGGGCACAAATCCAAAGGTGGTAAACGGTCAAAGAATTAAACATTATATCTCAGGTAATCCCATAAATGTTGAAACCAATATTATTGAAACCATAACCCCAGAGGAATACATAAGGGACACTTTGCGGAACGTTTCAGACTCCGAAAAGGAATAGGTATGTGGTACGGTAAGTAAACCGACTCCAAAACAATTTTTAAGGCAATATTTCTCCGTTTTGGAATATTTAGAAAAAATAGAAAAATAAGTAGCAATCCGGGAAGGACACGAGGGCCCCGCGAGGGTGGTGGGCGCGCCCTACCCCCCTGGGCGCGCCCTACCCCCCTGGGCGCGCCCCCTACCTCGTGAGCGCCTCGTGTGCTTTCTGGACTCCGTTTTCTTGCACGTGACGTATTTTGGTCGGTAAAAATTCATTATATATCCTCTCGAAGGTTTTGACTCCCGTATCACGCAAAAATCTCCTGTTTTTGTTTCGAGCTGTTTTTCTGACAGATCTAGGTTATCATGACGGCCCCAAGCGCCTCCAAGGACAAGTTCTTCAAGAAGGTCATCAAACCTTACCTCGCGGAGGTGCTGCGACACCCTCAAACCATTGAGATGCGTGATGGGTTGCTGAACATCCGCGATGAAGAGGGACCAAAGGGGATCGAAAGCATGGAGATGAGGCTCGAAGCAGTGGAGCAACAAGTTTTCAAGTGCCAAAGGATGGTGGAGCGTGGAATCAACGCTAGCCACATGATGCTCGCGGAGTTCACTAACAACTACAAGCTGGATGCCAAGAACACCGAGGAGGCCATCTTCAAGCTACATGAGAAGATCGAGCACCTCCAAGCCCAAGTCTATGACCTTCAAAACCAAAACTGCGAGTATGAATATAGATTCAAAAGAACGAGTTTGGCTGCAGATTTGAGGATTCCGGAGACTCGATCATCTTTCTATGATGGTGAACCTATGCCTTGGAAGATGGATGACAAGCTCGCATCATCAACAACACCTCCACCGTCTCCTCCAACAAAGAAGAATTGAGTATCTGGGTATGGGCACTCCCCTTGGCAACTGCCAAGCTTGGGGGAGGTTCCCCGGTATCGTATCACCATCACAACTCCTATCTTTACCGTTTCCTTAGTTCGATCGTATTGGTAGTATCTTGATCTAGTAGAATAAAGTTTATGGCATGATCTAGTTTTGAGTTTTGCTTTATGATCCCTCTATATAATCGAGTCCGTGAGCTATATATAATAAAGATTAGTGTTGAGTCAAGGGCCTGATTATTATGCCATGATCTTGGGTGAATAAAAGAAAAGAAAAAAAGAATAAAAAGAAACAAAAAGTTCATATTGATCTTATTGAGAGTAATGACTTCACATAGAAAGAGTATGATGATTAAAAGTTGTTGGGAGTTCGCAGACATAGCTTTGGTCATTGTTGCAATTAATAGGAAGTAATAAGGAAAGAGAGGTTTCACATATAGATATATTATCATTGACATCTTTTATGATTGGGAGCACTCATTAAAATATGACATGCTAAAGAGTTGATGTTGGACAAGGAAGACAACATAATGAATTATGTCTTTCTTATATCTGAGATAAAGTATGTTGTCATGGTTCCTCTAACTTGTTGAGCTTGCCTTTCCCCCTCATGCTAGCCAAATTCTCGGCACCAAGTAGAAATGCTACTTGTGCTTCCAAATATCCCTAAACCAGTTTTGCCATGAGAGTCCACCATATCTACCTATGGATTGAGTAAGATCCTTCAAGTAAGTTGCCATCGGTGCAAAGCAATAAAAGTTTCTCTAAATATGTATGATTGATTAGTGTGGGAGAAATAATCTTTATATGATCTTGTGATGTGGAAGTAATAAAAGCGACGGATTGCATAATAAAGGTTCATATCACAAGTGGCAATATAAAGTGACGTTCTTTCGCATTGAGATTTTATACATCCAACCATAAAAGCGCATGGCAACCTCTGCTTCCCTCTGCGAAGGGCCTATCCTTTATTATTATCTTCTACCTTATGCAAGAGTCATGGTGATCTTCACCTTTTCTTTTTTATTTTATCCTTTGGCAAGCTCAGCATGTTGGAAAGAACATGATATATATATATATCTAATTGGATGTAGGGGAGCATGAACCATTATTGTTGACATTACCCTTGAGGTAAAAGGTTGTGGGGAAAAACTATAAGCCCCTATCTTTCTTTGTGTCCGATTAAAACTCTGTAACCACAAGTATCGCGTGAGTGTTAGCAATTATGGAGGACTAAATGATAGTTGAGTATGTGGACTTGCTTTTCAGCTCTGACATAGAATCTTTCCGATGTTATGATAAATTGCAATTGCTTCAATGACTGAGATTATAGTTTGTCGGAGTCCAATAAGGTTTATGGTTTATACTTTTGCATTGTGAATAGATCATCACTTGAACATAAGTAATCATATGACAAAACCTATATATGTTGATGTTATAAGAATAATCATGATGCATTCATGTCCGTATTTTATTTTTATCGACGCCTCTACCTCTAAGCATGAGGACATATTTATTGTTATCTGCTTTTCGCTTGAGGACAAGCGAGGTCTAAGCTTGGGGGAATTGATACGTCCATTTTGCATCATGCTTTTATATCGATATTTATTGCATTATGGATTGTTATTTCACTTTATGTCACAATACTTATGGCTATTCTCTCTTATTTTACAAGGTTTACATAAAGAGGGAGAATGTCGGCAGCTGGAATTCTGGTCTGGAAAAGGAGCAAATATTGTAGACCTATTTTGCGCAACTCCAAAAGTCCTGAAACTCCACGGAATGTCTTAAAAGAAATAAAGAAAAATCCACACCAAAGATGAAGGCCAGGGGGCCCACACCCTGCTCACGAGGGTGGGGGGCGCCCCACCCTAGGGCGCGCCCCCTATCTCGTGGGCCCCCAGGTGGCTCTCCGATGCCCATCTTCTCCTATATGAGGTCTTTCGATGAGAAAAAAAGAGGGAGGAACTTTTCGGGACGTGGCGGCGGAACCTTGGCGGATACAATCTAGAGCTCCGGCAGAGCTGTTCTGCCGGGGATACTTCCTTCCCGGAGGGGGAAATCATCACCATTGTCATCACCAATGCTCCTCTCATCAGGAGAGGGCAATCTCCATCAACATCTTCACCAGCACCATCTCATCTCCAAACCCTAGTTCATCTCTTGTATCCAATTCTTGTCTCAAAGTCCGGGATTGGTGCTAGTAGGTTGCTAGTAGTGTTGATTACTCCTTGTAGTTGATGCTAGTTGGTTTAATTGGTGGAAGATCATATGTTCAGATCCTATATGCATATTATTACCCCTCTGATTATGAACATGAATATGCTTTGTGAGTAATTACGTTCGTTCCTGAGGACAAGGGAGAAGTCTTGCTATGAGTAGTCATGTGAATTTGGTATTCATTTGATATTTTGATAAGATGTATGTTGTCTAGCCTCTAGTGGTGTTATGTGAACGTCGACTACATAACACTTCACCATTATTTGGGCCTAGAGGAAGGCATTGGGAAGTAATAAGTAGATGATGGGTTGCTAGAGTGACAGAAGCTTAAACCCTAGTTTATGTGTTGCTTCGTAAGGGGTTGATTTGGATCCATATGTTTCATGCTATGGTTAGGTTTACCTTAATACTTTTGTTGTAGTTGCGGATGCTTGCAATAGAGGTTAATCATAAGTGGGATGCTTGTTCAAGTAAGAACAGTACCCAAGCACCGGTCCACCCACATATCAAATTATCAAAGTATCGAACGCGAATCATGTGAACGTGATGAAAACTAGCTTGACGATATTCCCATGTGTCCTCGGGAGCGCTTTTCCTATTATAAGAGTTTGTTCTGGCTTGTCCTTTGCTACAAAAGGATTGGGCCACCTTGCTGCACTTTATTTACTTTTGTTACTTGTTGCTCGTTACAATTTATCATATCACAAAACTATATGTTACCACTTATTTCAGTACTTGCAGAGAATACCTTGCTGAAAACCGCTTATCATTTCCTTCTGCTCCTCGTTGGGTTCGACACTCTTACTTATCGAAAGGACTACGATAGATCCCCTATACTTGTGGGTCATCATGGGGCGGTAACTAATCGAACTCCTCGACGATTCCCGGTGTCATGCGTGGCCATATCGAGCAGCAGGGTGGCATAAGCTGACAAAATCGATGCTAATAGGTGGCGGCAATGGGGTGGTCGCAGACGTCCAGAGTGGCAGGAATGGGTAGCGGTTGGACCGATAATGGACGAGGGACTCGCTACGTCGGCCAGATCAAGTCAGAATCAACTTCAAGTGGGGATGGTTCGGGCATCGAGGAAACTTACGCGAGGCGATTGACTTTCGTGCGGCTGCATTTTTGTTTTGTGGTTGTAGGTAGTGGCGCTACAAATATGTAGTAGCAAGGGGCAAAATTTAGGGCTGCTAAAAAATCACATCACCATTTGCATATATATTATCTGTTGGAGCAACACTTTTTGGCCCAAAATGTAATTTTTTGGCACAAAAACGTTTTTTCATGATCTGTTGAAGGTGCTTTAAAACACCCACAATATATTTTTTTAGGATTTTTTTTTTGAGGAATAAAATGAGCAAACACAATCTTATGGTTAGAAGATTAAACTCCATCCTACGACCCTTAGCCAGATTTTTCTTAGGAAAACATATTTGCTAGTATCAGTTAATTGTTAAGACAATATATGACATCAATCAACAAAAGAGATCATGGCTGCCTTCTTCACCATTGTCGGAGCCTTCTTCTTCAGATCCTCCTGTGAACCGCCTGCATAAGAATTTAAACCACAGTTAGGGTACCTCCAACACGGGCCCTTAAAACGCCCACAAGCTTCCAGCCTCAGCTGTCCGAACGTTGCAAGCCATTCAACGCGGGTCGATATTTGTCCACGGACAAGTCCGCGTGTCCGTTTTCTCACGAGCCGAAAGCAAACCAAGGGGCTTTGCAGCAGTCCAGACCTCCGTCACGTAGGACTCTGAGACCTCCATACCACCCAAAACAAAGGCGGAGTCCCGCACATTTGGATCAGTCAACACTGTTTCGGCGCCACCCCCTTTCCTCCCATCTCTTCTGATTGCTGCCGCCATCCACCCTTCCCGTGCTTTTCGCTTCCACCGCCGCATAGACCCGTACGAAAAGTTGTCGTAGACGGCGAAGGTGGAGTATCTGGAGAAGGTGGATGCCCCGAATATCAACTCGGCGACACGAAAAGCCCACCGCCTCAAAGCGAAGGCAAAGGACGGGGCGACCGACAAAAAGAAGGTGAAGAGGAGGCTGGCGGGGCAGGGGACAGGGTGCAGGGTCCAGGAAGGGCCTAGGACGCGGGGCACTGCCATTGTCCATGCCCACGTTGTCCTTGCCATAGCAATATCAACCTTCCTACTTCTAAACCGCCAAACAGCTCGATCGATAGTCCCGGATATGCAACTTGTTGACAATGTCTTTCGGTCTAGCCTTCCCGTGCGTGTAACTTGTTCTTGAAGGTGAAGAAGAACTTCGTCCTCGCGCGTTGTTGGTTGAAGTTGAATGGGGCGGTGCTACCTCTTGCGCACTGCGTTGGTTTTCCCTTGAAGAGGAAAGGGTGATGCAGCAAAGTAGCGTAAGTATTTCCCTTAGTTTTTGAGAACCAAGGTATCAATCCAGTAGGAGACTACATGCAAGTCCCTCATTGTAATGCCCCAAGACCGACGCTCCAGACGCCTTCCATGTTTTCCGAGTTTTGTCTTGCGATTTGTTTTGTTCGTTGCATTCATCATGGCATCATGTGCATTGCATCTTGTCTTAATGTCTTTAATCTTTCAAACTCACTAAATAAATCGTGTGGATCTCTGATCCTTTTAAATCGAGGGAATGCACATGGTGAATTCTCTTTATAACATATCCTCCCAATATTTTAGGGAGCTATATTAAATATTCCATTAATTTGGAATCATCATAACACACGTGCAAAATAATTCCCATGTCTATTCCTCTTCGAGTTTGACCTTCAAACCTTGCCGATATCTCTCATCTCTTTTATCGAGGCTCCTCCTAAATTCTCAACATTTTTAGCCACCCCTAAACCTTGTCCTAGTTCAAACCATTTTAATTAAATTCAAATGAGTTTGAATTTAAATCTTGCATTCGTGTTAACTTCTATTTTCTTGGATTAAGCTCATTTTTCTGAGTCTGAGAAAATTAACCCCATGCTCCAATTCTTTCCCTAACCCTATTTTTTTATTCACTAATGTTTTCTGCTAAAGAATTGAGAGGGAAAAGAGAAGAGCCCAGCCGCCTCTGGCCACTTGGGCCTCCTAGCAGCGCCGGCCTCCCAGCCTAGTTGCATCCTGCCAGCTTTCCCAGCGCCCCCACCCCCACCTCTTGGGCCCAAGGCCAATCCAGCGCCGGCCCACTCCCTGCCGAACCCTAGGCATCGACCCTCTCTTTAGATCTCTCCCTCGTCTCCACCTCGCGCCACCAGGAGAGGATCGATCCCTCTCTTTCCTTCTCGCATCGCTCCAGAAGAACCTCTCCCTCTCGATCCCTCTCGTTCTCCTAGCGCCGCAGCACGCAGAGGCACAAGCCGCGCCCAAGACCTCTCTCTCCCTCGAGCCCGATCCCCTCGCTCGCCTCCCTCCTCTCGATCCTTTTCCTTCTCCCCACGCCTCCTCCTTCTGCAGAGCGCCACAGCGCCGCCGCAGCCCTGCCGGCCCGGAGCGCCGCGCGACGCGCCCAGTCCTCATGGCCACCTTCCCCATGACCCGTCAAGCCGCCGCTCTGTCATCCGCTGAAACCTCCGCTGCGTCAAGTCCATCTCCAGCCGCTCCCGCCTGCAGCACCCTCAACCTGCGACCGTCCTCGACCTCGCCTCGTGCACGACATCGAACACCTCCTCTGCTCCAGGTGTGGATACCTCCTGCTCGAGACCCCACCTTCGGCCTCTCCATGGTTCCCCTGCACCAGCTGCGTCCATCAAGGACGTTGCCCCGCTGCCTTCTCTTGTCGAGACCGAGACCCCGTGAGCGTCGAGTTCTTCCACGACGCCCGAACGACTACAGGCCGGGACGCCAAGTCCTACTTCGACAAGTGTACCTCTAATTCAGATTCGCCAAGTACCACTACGCCCGGAGACCACGAATCTGTGAGGTTTCACTACCATCGCCGTGGATTCGACAAGTTCGCGAGTACCACTACTTCCCACGACGACCTTGTACAACTACCGTCGCAAGAACCGAGACCGGCAAGTCCGAAGACCCAAGTACCATGACGCCAAGTACCCCTTCGGATCGCCAAGGTGGATCACGAACGTTGACGAGGTTCGAATAAGACCGTCAACGTGTATGGCTACAATGTGAACGTGTACCCGACGACCCCGGAGACCTATGTTGCGCAAAGTACCCGCCCGTCGAACCTCGAAGACCCGTGGACGTCAAGTTCCTTGTTTTGAACCCCGAATACCTACAGAGTGTGAACATCTATGAAGCAAGAACGACTACCTCCACTATGAACGTGGCGAGAATGTCTACTTCCGCTACGAACTTGATCCGTTCCGAAAAGTCACGCCTGGAAGGTATAACCCCGAGACGACGCCCGTGAACGAATGATTGCTTGTTGTACGAGATGCACCCTTTGTCTGCACCGTGTCCGTAGTGTCTCCCGCTTCCATGCCATCCACTCATGGGACACCCGGTATCCGGGATCACCCCACCATCTTTTGCACGCTCCCGCCACACTTCCTTTTGCACCAGCATCTCAATCGATTTACCGGAACCGGAATGTTGCCGTGGCACCATTTCCATTGTCGTTGCCGTGGCACCCTTTCATTTCCGCCACGAGGACAAATGCTTCATAATGCTCTTGTCAACTTTTAATTAAAAAATTGCATAAACTTGCATATGCCATTCGCATCATGATAATAACATTTAAATGTTTAAAAGTGTTGTTGCACCAAATTGCTAATGCATATGGGGATTTATCGGAATTGTTGTTCGTTGTTCTGGCCTCATTTAAACTTGCCTAGTTAGGTAGTTTTCATATGCTTCACCTCTTTCCATGTTTAACAACATTTAATATTGTTGGGTACATAACTGAGAGAGAACTAAATAAGTCATGTGGTGTTTCGTCAATATACAACTCGTTGCATATTGAGCTCCACTTAATTTGTAGGATTGCTTGTGCACTTTGCCATGCCATGCATATTTAAACCGGATATGCATCATACTTGGTTGTGCATCATGCCATGCTATGTGATGGTTGTTTACTATGTTGTTTGCTTCTTTCCGGGTTGCTTCTCGCGTTAGCTTCGGTTTCGTTCCAGAGTTGTGAGGATCCGTTCGACTACGTCCGTTTGTATTCTTCATGGACTCGTTCTTCTTCCTTGCGGGATCTCAGGCAAGATGACCATACCCTCGAAATCACTTCTATCTTTGCTTGCTAGTTGCTCGCTCTTTTGCTTTGCCTATGCCGCGATACCTACCACATGCTTTATCATGCCTCCCATATTGCCATGTCAAGCCTCTAACCCACCTTGTCCTAGCAAACCGTTGTTTGGCTATGTTACCGCTTTGCTCAGCCCCTCTTATAGCGTTTCTAGTTGCAGGTGAAGCTTGGAGTTTGTTCCACATTGGAACATGGTTTTGTTTGGGATATCACAATATCTCTCTTATTTAATTAATGCATCTATATACTTGGTAAAGGGTGGAAGGCTCGGCCTTATGCCTGGTGTTTTGTTCCACTCTTGCCACCCTAGTTTCCGTCATACCGGTGTTATGTTACTTGATTTTGCATTCCTTACGCGGTTGGGTTATAATGGGAACCCCTTGATAGTTCGCCTTGAATAAAACTCTTCCAGCAAGGCCCAACCTTGGTTTTACCATTTGCCATCTAGCCTTTTTTTCCCTTGGGTTTACGGAGCCCGAGGGTCATCTTTATTTTAACCCCCCCCCTCGGGCCAGTGCTCCTCTGAGTGTTGGTCCAACCTGTCAGCCGCCGGTGGCCACCAGGGGCAACTCTGGGTTGGCCTATCGGAAGTTTGGACAATCTGGTGTGCCCTGAGAACGAGATATGTGCAGCTCCTATTGGGATTTGTCGGCACATTCGGGTGGCTTTGTTGGTCTTGTTTTACCATTGTCGAAATGTCTTGTAACCGGGATTCCGAGTCTGATCGGGTCGTCCTAGGAGAAGGAATATCCTTCGTTGACCGTGAGAGCTTGTGATGGGCTAAGTTGGGACACCCCTGCAGGGTTTTGAACTTTCGAAAGCCATGCCCGCAGTTATGGGCAGATGAGAATTTGTTAATGTCCGGTTGTAGAAAAATTGACACTTAACTTAACTAAAATGCATCAACCGCGTGTGTAGCCGTGATGGTCTCTTCTCGGCAGAGTCCGGGAAGTGAACACGGCTTTGGAGTTATGCTTGAATGTAAGTAGTTTTAGGATCACTTCTTGATCACTTCTAGTTCACGACCGTGCTTTGCCTTCTCTTCTCGCTCTCATTTGCGTATGTTAGCCACCATATATGCTAGTGCTTGCTGCAGCTCCACCTCACTACCTTTTCCTACCCATAAGCTTAAATAGTCTTGATCTCGCGGGTGTGAGATTGCTGAGTCCCCATGACTCACAGATTACTTCCAAAACCAGTTGCAGGTGCCGATGATGTCAGTGCAGTTGACGCAACCCAGCTCAAGGAGGAGCTCGATGAAGATCATGTTTGTTGTGTTGTTTTGTTTCCAGTTGATCAGTAGTGGAGCCCAGTTGGGGCGATCGGGGACCTAGCAATAGGGGGGTCTTTCTTTATTTGGTTCCATAGTCGGACCTTGTTTGTATTCTGGATGATGTAATGCTATATTTATGTATTGTGTGAAGTGGCGATTGTAAGCCAACTCTTTATCCCTTTCTTATTCAGTACATGGGATGTGTAAAGATTACCCCTCTTGCGACATGCCTACTATGCGGTTATGCCTCTAAGTCGTGCTCCGACACATGGGAGATATAGCCGCATCGTGGGTGTTACACTCGTACCTACACAAACAAATAAGAACCTCGCAACCAACGCGATAAAGGGGTTGTTAATCCCTTCACGGTCACTTACGAGAGTGAGATCTAATAGAGATAATAAGATAAATATTTTTGGTATTTTTATGATATAGATAGGAAAATAAAGATTGCAAAGTAAAAATAGATCGGAAACTTATATGATAAAAGATAGACCCGGGGGCCATAGGTTTCACTAGTGGCTTCTCTCAAGATACCATAAGTATTACTATGGGTGAACAAATTACTGTTGAGCAATTGATAGAAAAGTGCATAATTATGACAATATCTAGGCATGATTATGTATATAGGCATCACGTCTGCGACAAGTAGAACGAAATGATTCTGCATCTACTACTATTACTCCACACATCGACCGCTATCCAACATGCGTCTAGAGTATTAAGTTCATAAGAACATAGTAATGCATTAGGCAAGATGACATGATGTAGAGGGATAAACTCAAGCAATATGATATAAACCCCATCTTTTTATCCTCGATAGCAAAAGTACAATACATTCCTTGCTGCCCCTGCTGTCATTGGGAAAGGACACCGCAAGATTGAACCCAAAGCTAAGCACTTCTCCCATTGCAAGAAAGATCAATCTAGTAGGGCAAACCAAACTGATAATTCGAAGAGACTTGCAAAGATAACCAATCATACATAAACGATTTCAGAGAAGAATCAAATATTGTTCATAGATAAACTTGATCATAAAACCACAATTCATCGGATCTCGACAAGCACACCGCAAAAAGAATTACATCGAATAGATCTCCAAGAAGATCGAGGAGAACATTGTATTGAGATCCAAAGAGAGAGAAGAAGCCATCTAGCTAATAGCTATGGACCCGAAGGTCTGTGGTAAACTACTCACACATCATCGGAGAGGCTATGGTGTTGATGTAGAAGCTCTCCGTGATCGATTCCCCATCTGGCGGAGCTCCGAAAAGGCCCCAAGATGGGATCTATTGGGTACATAAGGTTGCGGCGGTGGAAATAGGGTTTCATGGTGCTCCTGGATGTTTTTGGGGTATATGGATATATATATAGGAGGAAGAAGTAGGTCGGTGAAGCTGCAAGGGGCCCACGAGGGTGGGGGCGCGCCCAGGGGGCAGGCGCACCTCCCTGCCTCGTGGCCACCTCATTTCTTTCTTGACGTCTACTCCAAGTCCCCTGGATCACGTTTGTTCCAAAAATAACTCTCCCTAAGGTTCCATTCCGTTTGGATTCCGTTTGATATTCCTTTTCTGCGAAACGCTGAAATAGGCAAAAAAACAGCAATTTGCACTGGGGGTTAGTAGGTTATTCCCAAAAATAATATAAAAGTGTATAATAAAGCCCATTAAACATCCAAAATAGATAATGTAATAGCATGGAAGAATCAAAAATTATAGACACGTTGGAGACGTATCAAACATCCCCAAGCTTAATTCATGCTCATCCTCGAGTAGGTAAATGATAAAAACAGAATTTTTGATGTGGAATGATACCTAGCAGCATATTTCTCAATGTAATTTTCTTTATTGTGGCATGAATATTCAGATTCGAAAGATTCAAGACAAAAGTTTAATATTGCCATAAAAATAATAATACTTCAAGCATACTAACTAACAAATCATGTCTTCTCAAAATAACATGGCAAAAGAAAGTTCATCCCTACAAAATCATATAGTTTGGTCATGCCCCATTTTCGTCACACAAGAATGCTCTCATCTTGCACAACCCCGATGACAAGCCAAGCAATTGTTTCATACTTTAGTAATCTCAAACTTTTTTCAACTTTCACGCAATACATGAGCGTGAGCCATGGATATAGCACTATGGGTGGAATAGAATATAATGATGGGGGTTATGTGGAGAAGACAAAAAAAAGAGAAAGTCTCACATCAACGCGACTAATCAACGGGCTAGGGAGATGCCTATCAATTGATGCCAATGCAAGGAGTAGGGATTGCCATGCAACGGATGCACTAGAGCTATAAATGTATGAAAGCTCAACAAAAAAAAACTAAGTGGGTGTGCATCCAACTTGCTTGCTCACGAAGACCTAGGGCATTTGAGGAAGCCCATTGTTGGAATATACAAGCCAAGTTCTATAATGAAAAATTCCCACTAGTATATGAAAGTGACAAAACAAGAGACTCTTTATCATAAAGATCATTGTGCTACTTTGAAGCACAAGTGTGGAAAAAGAGGATAGTAGCATTGTCCTCTTTTTATTTTTTTTATTTTTTTGGGCCTTTCTCTTTTTTTATTTGGCCTTTTTTTGGGGACAATGCTCTATTAATGATGACCATCACACTTCTATTTATTTACAACTCAATGATTACAACTCGATACTAGAACAAAATATGACTCTATATTAATGCCCCCGGCGGTGTACCGGGAAGGGCAATGAATCAAGAGTGACATGTATGATAAATTATGCATGGTGGCTTTTCCACAAATACGATGTCAACTACATGATCATGCAAAGCAATATGACAATGATGAAGCGTGTCATGAATGAAACGGTGGAAAGTTGCATGGCAATATATCTCGGAATGGCTATGGAAATGCCATAATAGGTAGGTATGGTGACTGTTTTGAGGAAGATATAAGGAGGTTTATGTGTGATAGAGCATATCATATCATGGGGTTTCGATGCACCGGCGAAGTTTGCACCAACTCTCAAGGTGAGAAAGGGCAATGCACGGTACCGAAGAGGCTAGCAATGATGGAAGGGTGAGAGTGCGTATAATCCATGGACTCAACATTAGTCATAAAGAACTCACATACTTATTGCAAAAATCTACAAGTCATCAAAAAACAAGCATTACACGCATGCTCCTAGGGGGATAGATTGGTAGGAAAATACCATCGCTCGTCCCCGACCGCCACTCATAAGGAAGACAATCAAAGAACACCTCATGTTTCAAATTTGTTACACAACGGTTACCATACGTGCATGCTACGGGACTTGCAATCTTAAACACAAGTATTTCTCAAATTCACAACTACTCAACTAGCACAACTTTAATACCACCATCCTCATATCTCAAAACAATTATCAAGTATCAAACTTCTCATAGTATTGAATGCGCTTTTTATGATAGTTTTTATTATACCCATCCTGGATGCCTATCATATTAGGACCAATTTTATAACCAAAGAAAATTACCATGTTTTTCTAAAGGACTCTCAAAATAATATAAGTGAATCATGAGAGACCAATAATTTCTATAAAATAAAACCACCACCGTGCTCTAAAAGATATAAGTGAAGCACTAGAGCAAAATTTTCTAGCTCAAAAGATATAAGTGAAGCACACATAGTATTCTAATAAATTCCAATTCATGTGTGTGTCTCCCAAAAGGTGTGTACAACAAGGATGATTGTGGTAAACTAAAAAGCAAAGACTCAAATCATACAAGATGCTCCAAGCAAAACACATATCATGTGGTGAATAAAAATATAGCCTCAAGTAAAGTTACCGATGGAAGAAGACGAAAGAGGGGATGCCTTCCGAGGCATCCCCAAGCCTAGGATTTTGGTTGTCCTTGAATTTACCTTGGGGTGCCTTGGGCATCCCCAAACTCAGTCTCTTGCCACTCCTTATTCCATAATTCATCAAATCTTTACCCAAAACTTGAAAACTTCACAATACAAAACTCAACAGAAAATCTCATGAGCTCCGTTAGTATAAGAAAACAAATCACCACTTAAGGTATTGTAATGAACTCATTCTTTATTTATATTGGTGTTAAAATACTGTATTCAAACTTCTCTATGGTTCATACACTCCGATACTAGCCATAGATTCATCAAAATAAGCAAACAGCACACGAAAAACAGAATCTGTCAAAAACAGAATAGTCTGTAGTAATCTGTAGGTTTCAAATACTTCTGTAACCTCAAAAATTCTGAAATAAATTGGTGGACGTGAGGAATTTGTCTATTAATCATATGCAAAAAGAATAAACCTAATCGTACTCTCCAGTAAAAAAATGGCAGCAAATCTCGTGAGCGCTAAAGTTTCTGTTTTTTACAGCAAGATCGCTAAAACTTCCCCCAAGTCTTCCCAAAGGTTCTACTTGGCACAAACACTAATTAAAAGCATAAAACCACATCTAAACAGAGGCTAGATGAATTTATTGAATAACAACAAGGAAAAATATTGGGTTGTCTTCCAACAAGCGCTTTTCTTTAAAGCCTTTTAGCTAGGCATTGATAATTTTAATGATGCTCACATGAAACACAAGAATTAAAGCACAAAGAGAGCATCATAAAACATGTGACAAACATACTTAAGTCTAACATACTTCCTATGCATAGGTATTTTATAAGCAAACAAATTATCAAGGCGAACAGAAACTAGCATATGCAAGGAGGAAGAAAGGAACAATAGTAATCTCAACATAACAAGAGGTAATTTTGTAACATGAAAATTTCTACAACCATATTTTCCTTTCTCATAATAATTACATGTAGGATCATAATCAAATTCAACAATATATGTATCACATACAATATTCTCAACATGATCCACATGCATGTAAAGTTGACACTCTTCCAAAATAGTGGGATTAAAATTAACTAAAGTCACGACCTCTCCAAACCCACTTTTATCAAAAAATTCACAAGATTGAACATTCTCCAAATACGTGGGATCTAAAGTTGACACTCTTCCAAATCCACTTTCAATATTATTCAAAACATTATTATCAATCTCATATTCATCATGGGGTTTAAATAAATTTTCAAGCTCATAAGAAGAATCACCCCAATCATGATCATTGCAACAAGTAGTAGACATAGCAAAACTAGCACCCCCAAGCTTAGGGTTTTGCATATTATAAGCACAATTGACATTAATAAAATTTATACTATCATCATTGCAATCATGCTTTCTATTCAAAGATCCATCGCAAATCACTCCATAAAGTACTTCATCACAATTTTCAGATTCATGAATTTCAAGCAAAACTTCATAAAGATAATCTAGTGCACAAAACTCACTAGCAATTGGTTCATCATAATTGGATCTCTTAGAAAGATTAGCAAGCAGATGAGGATCCATAGATCTTAGGTTCTCTGTTTAGCAATAAATAAACAACTATTCCAACCAAACGAGCAAATGAGCCAAGTAAGACATCAAAGCAAACGAAAAGACGAACAGAAGAAGAGGCGAATAAAACGGCAACGGTGAAGTGGGGGAGAGGAAAACGAGAGGCAAATGGCAAATAATGTAATATGAGAGATAAGAGTTTGTGATGGGTACTTGGTATGTCTTGACTTGTGCGTAGATCTCCCCGACAACGGCGCCAGAAATCCTTCTTGCTACCTCTTGAGCACTACATTGGTTTTCCCTTGAAGAGGAAAGGGTGATGCAGCAAATGTTGGGGAACGTAGCATAAATTCAAAATTTTCCTACGTGTCACCAAGATCTATCTATGGAGTCATCTAGCAACGAGGGAGGAGTGGATCTACATACCCTTGTAGATCGCACGCGGAAGCGTTCAAGAGAACGAGGTTGATGGAGTCGTACTCGTCGTGATCCAAATCACCAATGATCCTAGCGCCGAACGGACGGCACCTCCGTGTTCAACACACGTACGGAGCAGAGACGTCTCCTCCTTCTTGATCCAGCAAGGGGGGGAGGAGAGGTTGATGGAGATCCAACAGCACGACGGCGTGGTGGTGGAAGTAGCGGGATTCCAACAGGGCTTCGCCAAGCGCTGCGGGAGGAGGAAGATGTGTCGTGGGAGGGAGAGGGAGGCGCCAGGGCTTAGGTTTGGTTGCCCTCCCTTCCCCCCACTATATATAGGGCCAAGGGAGAGGGGGGGCGCAGCCTTGGCCCTTCCTCCAAGGAAGGTGCGGCCAAGGGAGGAGTCCATCCTCCCCAAGGCACCTAGGAGGTGCCTTCCCCCTTTAGGACTCTTCCTTTCCCCTCTTCTCTTGGCGCATGGGCCTCTTGGGGCTGGTGCCCTTGGCCCATATAGGCCAAGGCGCACCCCCTACAGCCCATGTGGCCCCCCGGGGCAGGTGGCCCCACCCGGTGGACCCCCGAGACCCTTCCGGTGGTCCCCGTACAATACCGGTGACCCCGAAACTTGTCCCGATGGCCGAAATAGCACTTCCTATATATAATTCTTTACCTCCGGACCATTCCGGAACTCCTCGTGATGTCCGGGATCTCATCCGGGACTCCGAACAACTTTCGGGTTACCGCATACTAATATCTCTATAACCCTAGCGTCACCGAACGTTAAGTGTGTAGACCCTACGGGTTCGGGAGACATGCAGACATGACCGAGATGACTCTCCGGTCAATAACCAATAGCGGGATCTGGATACCCATGTTGGCTCCCACATGTTCCACGATGATCTCATCGGATGAACCACGATGTCAAGGACTTAATCAATCCCGTATACAATTCCCTTTGTCTAGCGGTACGATACTTGCCCGAGATTCGATCGTCGGTATCCCGATACCTTGTTCAATCTCGTTACCGGCAAGTCTCTTTACTCGTTTCGTAACACATCATCCCGTGATCAACTCCTTGATCACATTGTGCACATTATGATGATGTCCTACCGAGTGGGCCCAGAGATACCTCTCCGTTTACACGGAGTGACAAATCCCAGTCTCGATTCGTGCCAACCCAACAGACACTTTCGGAGATACCTGTAGTGTACCTTTATAGCCACCCAGTTACCGTTGTGACGTTTGGCACACCCAAAGCACTCCTACAGTATCCGGAATAGACACTTTCGGAGATGACTCTCCGGTCAATAACCAACAGCTGAATTGTCGTTTCATGAAGTATCCCTTTGTTCCCTTGCCCTTCTTGAAACTAGTGGTTTCACCAACCATCAACAATTGATGCTCCTTCTTGATTTCTACTTTCGCGGTGTCAAACATCGCGAATATCTCAAGGATCATCATATATGTCCCTGATATATCATAGTTCATCACGAAGCTCTAGCAGCTTGGTGGTAATGACTTCGGAGAACCATCACTATTTCATCTGGAAGATCAACTCCCACTCGATTCAAGCGATTGTTGTACTCAGACAATCTGAGCACAAGCACAACAATTGAGCTTTTCTCCTTAGTTTGTAGGCTAAGAAAATCGTCGGAGGTCTTATACCTCTTGACGTGGGCACGAGCCTGAAATCCCAATTTCAGCCCTCGAAACATCTCATATGTTTCGCACGTTTCAAAACGTCTTCGGTGCCTCAACTCTAAACCGTTTAACTGAACTATCACGTAGTTATCAAAATGTGTATGTCAGATGTTCGCAACATCCACAGACGACGTTCGAGGTTCAGCACACTGAGCGGTGCATTAAGGACATAAGCCTTCTATGAAGCAATGAGGACAATCCTCAGTTTACGGACCTAGTCCGCATAATTGCTACTATCAACTTTCAACTAAATTTTTCTCTAGGAACATATCTAAACAGTAGAACTGAAGCGCGAGCTACGACATAATTTGCGAAGACCTTTTGACTATGTTCAGGATAATTAAGTTCATCTTATGAACTCCCACTCAGATAGACATCCCTCTAGTCATCTAAGTGATTACATGATCCGAGTCAACTAGGCCGTGTCCGATCATCACGTGAGACGGACTAGTCATCATCGGTGAACATCTTCATGTTGATCGTATCTACCATACGACTCATGCTCGACCTTTCGGTCTCTTGTGTTCCGAGGCCATGTCTGTACATGCTAGGCTCGTCAAGTCAACCTAAGTGTTTCGCGTGTGTAAATCTGGCTTACACCCGTTGTATGTGAACGTAAGAATCTATCACACCCGATCATCACGTGGTGCTTCGAAACGACGAACTTTCGCAACGGTGCACAGTTAGGGGGAACACCTTCTTGAAATTTTAGTGAGGGATCATCTTATTTACTACCGTCGTTCTAAGTAAACAAGATGTATAAACATGATAAACATCACATGCAATCAAATAATAGTGACATGATATGGCCAATATCATATAGCTCCTTTGATCTCCATCTTGGGGCTCCATGATCATCTTGTCACCGGCATGACACCATGATCTCCATCATCATGATCTCATCATCGTGTCTTCATGAAGTTGTCTCGTCCAACTATTACTTCTACTACTATGAGCTAACGGTTAGCAATAAAGTAAAGTAATTACATGACGTTTATGTTGACACGCAGGTCATAAATAAATTAAGACAACTCCTATGGCTCCTGCCGGTTGTCATACTCATCGACATGCAAGTCGTGATTCCTATTACAAGAACATGATCAATCTCATACATCACATATATCATTCATCACATCCTTTTGGCCATATCACATCACATAGCATACCCTGCAAAAACAAGTTAGACGTCCTCTAATTGTTGTTTGCATGTTTTACGTGGCTGCTATGGGTTTCTAGCAAGAACGTTTCTTACCTATGCAAAAACCACAACGTGATATGCCAATTGCTATTTACCCTTCATAAGGACCCTTTTCATCGAATCCGATCCGACTAAAGTGGGAGAGACAGACACCCGCTAGCCACCTTATGCAACTAGTGCATGTCAGTCGGTGGAACCAGTCTCACGTAAGAGTACGTGTAAGGTCGGTCCGGGCCGCTTCATCCCACAATGCCGCCGAATCAAGATTGGACTAGTAACGTAAGCATATTGACAAAATCAACGCCCACAACTACTTTGTGTTCTACTCGTGCATAGAAACTACGCATAGACCTAGCTCATGATGCCACTGTTGGGGAACGTAGCATAAATTCAAAATTTTCCTACGTGTCACCAAGATCTATCTATGGAGTCATCTAGCAACGAGGGAGGAGTGGATCTACATACCCTTGTAGATCGCGCGCGGAAGCGTTCAAGAGAACGGGGTTGATGGAGTCGTACTCGTCGTGATCCAAATCACCGATGATCCTAGCGCCGAACGGACGGCACCTCCGCGTTCAACACACGTACGGAGCAGCGACGTCTCCTCCTTCTTGATCCAGCAAGGGGGAGAGGAGAGGTTGATGGAGATCCAACAGCACGACGGCGTGGTGGTGGAAGTAGCGGGATTCCAACAGGGCTTCGCCAAGCGCTGTGGGAGGAGGAAGATGTGTCATGGGAGGGAGAGGGAGGCGCCAGGCTTAGGTATGTTGCCCTCCCTTCCCCCCACTATATATAGGGCCAAGGGAGAGGGGGGGGCGCAGCCTTGGCCCTTCCTCCAAGGAAGGGTGCGGCCAAGGGAGGAGTCCCTCCTCCCCAAGGCACCTCGGAGGTGCCTTCCCCCTTTAGGACTCTTCCTTTCCCTCTTCTCTTGGCGCATGGGCCTCTTGGGGCTGGTGCCCTTGGCCCATATAGGCCAAGGCGCACCCCCTACAGCCCATGTGGCCCCCCCGGGGCAGGTGGCCCCACCCGGTGGACCCCCGGGACCCTTCCGGTGGTCCCGGTACAATACCGGTGACCCCGAAACTTGTCCCGATGGCCGAAATAGCACTTCCTATATATAATTCTTTACCTCCGGACCATTCCGGAACTCCTCGTGACGTCCGGGATCTCATCCGGGACTCCGAACAACTTTCGGGTTACCGCATACTAATATCTCTATAACCCTAGCGTCACCGAACCTTAAGTGTGTAGAACCCTACGGGTTCGGGAGACATGCAGACATGACCGAGATGACTCTCCGGTCAATAACCAACAGCGGGATCTGGATACCCATGTTGGCTCCCACATGTTCCACGATGATCTCATCGGATGAACCACGATGTCAAGGACTTAATCAATCCCGTATACAATTCCCTTTGTCTAGCGGTACGATACTTGCCCGAGATTCGATCGTCGGTATCCCGATACCTTGTTCAATCTCGTTACCGGCAAGTCTCTTTACTCGTTTTGTAACACATCATCCCGTGATCAACTCCTTGATCACATTGTGCACATTATGATGATGTCCTACCGAGTGGGCCCAGAGATACCTCTCCGTTTACACGGAGTGACAAATCCCAGTCTCAATTCGTGCCAACCCAACAGACACTTTCGGAGATACCTGTAGTGTACCTTTATAGCCACCCAGTTACGTTGTGACGTTTGGCACACCCAAAGCATTCCTACGGTATCCGGGAGTTGCACAGTCTCATGGTCTAAGGAAATGATACTTGACATTAGAAAAGCTTTAGCATACGAACTACACGATCTTTGTGCTAGGCTTAGGATTGGGTCTTGTCCATCACATCATTCTCCTAATGATGTGATCCCGTTATCAATGACATCCAATGTCCATGGTCAGGAAACCGTAACCATCTATTGATCAACGAGCTAGTCAACTAGAGGCTTACTAGGGACATGGTGTTGTCTATGTATCCACACATGTATCTGAGTTTCCTATCAATACAATTATAGCATGGATAATAAATGATTATCATGAACAAGGAAATATAATAATAATCAATTTATTATTGCCTCTAGGGCATATTTCCAACAGCAAAGTAGCGTAAGTATTTCCCTCAGTTTTTGAGAACCAAGGTATCAATCCAGTAGGAGACTACACGCAAGTCCCTCGTACCTACACAAACAAATAAGAACCTCGCAACCAACGCGATAAAGGGGTTGTCAATCCCTTCACGGTCACTTACGAGAGTGAGATCTGATAGAGATAATATGATAAATATTTTTGGTATTTTTATGATATAGATAGGAAAATAAAGATTGCAAAGTAAAAATAGATTGGAAACTTATATGATAAAAGATAGACCCGGGGGCCATAGGTTTCACTAGTGGCTTCTCTCAAGATAGCATAAGTATTACGGTGGGTGAACAAATTACTGTCGAGCAATTGATAGAAAAGTGCATAATTATGAGAATATCTGGGCATGATCATGTATATAGGCATCACGTCCGCGACAAGTAGACCAAAACGATTCTGCATCTTCTACTATTACTCCACACATCGACCACTATCCAGCATGCATCTAGAGTATTAAGTTCATAAGAACAAAGTAATGCATTAGGCAAGATAACATGATGTAGAGGGATAAACTCAAGCAATATGATATAAACCCCATATTTTTATCCTCGATGGCAATAATACAATACGTGCCTTGCTGTCCCTGTTGTCACTGGGAAAGGACACCACAAGATTGAACCCAAAGCTAAGCACTTCTCCCATTGCAAGAAAGATCAATCTAGTAGGGCAAACCAAACTGATAATTCGAAGAGACTTGCAAACATAACCAATCATACATAAAAGATTTCATAGAAGAATCAAATATTGTTCATAAATAAACTTGATCATAAACCCACAATTCATCGGATCTCGGCAAACACACCGCAAAAAGAATTACATCGAATAGATCTCCAAGAAGATCGAGGAGAACATTGTATTGAGATCCAAAGAGAGAGAAGAAGCCATCTAGCTAATAACTATGGACCCGAAGGTCTGTGGTAAACTACTCACACATCATCGGAGAAGCTATGGTGTTGATGTAGAAGCCCTCCGTGATCGATTCCCCCTCCAACGGAGCTCCGGAAAAGGCCGCAAGATGGGATCTCTTGGGTACAGAAGGTTGCGGCGGTGGAAATAGGGTTTCGTGGTGCTCTTGGATGTTTTCGGGGTATATGGATATATATAGGAGTAAGAAGTAGGTCGGTGGAGCTGCAAGGGGCCCACGAGGGTGGGGGGCGCGCCCAGGGGGGCAGGCGCGCCTCCCTACCTCGTGGTCACCTCGTTTCTTTCTCGACGTCTACTCCAAGTCCCCTGGATCACGTTTGTTCCAAAAATAACTCTCCTGAAGGTTTCATTCCGTTTGAATTCCATTTGATATTCCTTTTCCGCGAAACACTGAAATAAGCAAAAAACAACAATTTGCACTGTGCCTTGGGTTAGTACTCCCTCCGGTCCTTTTTACTCAGCGCATAACTCCACACCCGGATACCAAGGAGGGCAGCGGTTTTGTTTTTTGGACTAATTTTCCCTTTGCTAGAGTAAAGCCGCAGGCATGCGGAGAGCTGGGCCGTAATAATTGTGCATGCGTGATTCGCTAGTCCTCCTCGGTTGCCTATCCCGTCTCCTGGTTTGTCCCCCCACTAGCGTACCAGTAGGAAGGAGAGGAGTTAATGCATGCATGGGATTGGTTGCATGAGAGGCGGGAGGAGGGATAGAATTGGAAAGCGCCGAGAGAAAAAGGGAATGCGCAGAGTAATACGGGAAAAATGAAAAAAAGTTAGACGCAAACTAAAATGGACCGGAGGGAGTAGGTTAGTCCCAAAAATAATATATAAGTGTATAATAAAGCCCAATAAACATCCAAAACAGATAATATAATAGCATGGAACAAACAAAAATTATAGATACATTGGAGACATATCAGGCAGCAAAAGTGACAACTATCCATTGCCAACTCCATCAAGACAGCCGGCATCAACACCGAGAAATAAGCGGATGACCAACTGACCCAACAAAAAGAGCTTCCGAAGAAGTTTAGAAGGGGGTTCTGGGGAAAGAAGTGAGAAGAGGAGAAGGAGAAGCGAGAAGGGGCGGCAGGCAAGATGACGAAGAGGTTCGAGGACATTTGTGAGCAAGGATGAGGCATGTGTCAAGCGCTCCGACGTGAAGAAGGAAAAGAAGGCCGTGAGGTTTAGCATCTTGATGGCGGCGATTGAGAAGAAAATCAAGCCGAAGAAAAAAAGATCAAGCTCGAAGAGAGAAGGGTTAGGCTCACGGCCGCTTCGAAGGATACCAAGATGTTGGCCACGGGGATGAATGAGTTGGATGAAGTGCGCGTTGTCCGTGTCAAGAAGTTGAAATACTTGGCGGTCGAGATGGAGCTGACTGGTGATGAGGAGACAACGACAGAGTGAGCTAGGAGGTTTGGATAGCCGATTTGGCAGGGCAAAAATGTTTCTTTTTTGCATATAGATCGTCGAATGAATACTTTTGAGATCAGACGCATGTAAAAAATAGGAACATCCGCCGCCTTTTGGTTGCAATCGAACACTATTAACATCACACTTTAATTTTTTCTCATATTGCTATGCATTTGAAATGGAATTTATGGGACTAGACGGACTTTTAGGAGATCAGGGAGAATGGCCGGCTCTCGTAGGGGACGGCGTTGGAGATGCCTCGTTCGTGGCTGTCCTGTCGAGCCAAACGTGATTGTTTTGATCCAACGTTCACATTTCGCACAGACCTGCCCCACGCCACACCCGCACAGTTCAAACAGAGAAGACCAGGCCGGCCCCACACGTCACAGACCCACGGACTGCGGCACATAAATCCATCCCTAGGCCCGTACATACCCACCCCTACGCCGCCGCTGTGCAGGGCAGGGGGGCAGCACATCACATCACATCAGAGCAGCCAGACAATTCAAACCGCACCGGGGAGGGCTCCACGCTCCCTCACACCCACGCCGCGCTGCTTCCGGATTCGACTCGTTCCAATCCCCCACCGGTCCAAAATCGCACCCAGAAAGGCCTCGAATCCGAATCCACCCGTCGCGATTCAAACCAGGCCACCCCCCGCTTCTCTCTCCCCTCCCCTCCTCCCCCTGCTCGCGCAGCGCGGCGCCGCCGCCGCCGACTCCTCCTCGCCGGGGCCGCGGGAGCGGCGGGCGATGGAAACCCTAATGGTGGACCGCGTCCACAGCAGCCTCCGCCTCTTCATGAACCGCAACGCCGTCTTCCTCTGCGAGCGCCTCTGCGCCCAGTTCCCCGCCGAGGTACCGCCCCGCTCCCCCCTCCCCCCTTCCCCCCATCCGGGCAGGTAGGCGTTAGATCGGGCGTTGTGCCGGTGTGCGGCTGCGGCCTCACTGCGGGTTTCGCCTGCGCGGTTCGGTTTAGCGTTTATTTTTGTACTCCCGAGGGCCGCGTTAGCTTGGGCGGTGGGATTCGGGCTAGGGTTTACCGAGTCTGAGCATGAACATCTTAATCTAGCTGTCTGGGAAAATTGTTTGAATTCGTTTGTAACTGGAGCAGCGCATATGATTTCTCAACAGTTAATGGAGAATTTATGCTGTCGTTTCGCATCCTGGAAGGGAACTGTTTCACAGTTCACTTAGCCGATTTTAGGGGTGAATAGATACAATAACGTGTTATGCTCTATGGTGAATTTTCCCTTGTGTAAATCTCTAGGTAGCAACTGTAGAATTTTTGAGCTATCTAGTAGCTTAGATCAGCTACTATTATATATGATCCATCTTTTTCTGTTCTTTTAGTAACTGCAGCATGTGTGCTTAGTTATTTATTTGCATTTCCTGCAGTAGTTTTCAGGAACTCCAGTAGCCAGGTTTATGTAAATCAAATATTAGAGTTTCTGGTTTTTGGTCTTTATTGTGTATCGCATTAAAATTTTAGCAGTGATGAATCTGAAGCTAGTTGAGACATACACAATGGCCTGACATTAGCTGACTCTCTATTGCACGATCTAGAATATTTGCTAATGTGGAAGAGAGGGGAGTAGGAGAGAGAGAGAGGGTACAATGGACTCTTAGAGCCTGTTGGATTCTCTTCACTCTGCAACTCCCCTCCTGGAGTGGCACATAACGCTCTAACTACATGTGAGTTGGAAGTGCGGAGCAGAGTGGGCTGCAGTTTGATTTCGCGGAGCGTAGGAGCGCGGGCTGCATGCTCCCATCTCCACTTTGTAACAAAAAATGAGATGAACAGACAAAAGCAGATCCAACAATGCCAAAATTTGAGAGATAGCACCCTTTTTCTCAAGAGATATATACCAAAATCATTTTCTAAATCAGTTTGCAGGTGTATATTGTACTAAATGTGCTTGGCCTTTCTCCTGTGTACAGACCAATGTGCAGTTGCTAGCGACTTGCTACCTTCACAACAACCAGCCCTATGCTGCATACCACATTTTGAAAGGTAATACCATTTTTCTGTTTTAGTTGCCAAATTGTTTTTAGTGCTTTTGTGGTCAGCGTTTCCTATATGCTATGTAGGTAAGAAGCTGCCGGAGTCTCGATACTTGTTTGCTATATCATGCTTTCGAATGAACCTACTGCGGGAAGCTGAAGAAACTCTGTGTCCAGTCAATGAACCAAATGTTGAGGTATATAGCATGGTTGTGAACATGATGTGTTTCCCGTGCTTCTGAAAGTATCTCATGCAGTGATCGTAGATTTGTCATAAGTTTGCCCCAAAACTCGAGTTCCGTTCTGAACTAGGGGTACCATGAAACGTTACTGGTTCTAAGAAAGAGCATCTGTCCCTGCTGTCTCGTAATTTCCAGAACTGGAACTAGAAAAATTGATCTATTGTGTTTTTAACGATTTATGCACTAAGAATTTTAAAGCCTATAATCTAGTACTACCTCCGTTCCAAAATAATTGAATTTCTGGGTTTGTCCTAAAACTTGTTTAAGTCTGACTAAGTCTATAGAAAGATATATTAACATCTGGAACATCAAATTAGTCTCTTGAGATTCTTTATATGAAATATATTTTTGTACTATGTGTATTTGGTGTTGTGGATCTTAGCACATTTTTTTTACAGAGCTAGTCAACTTAAGCAAGGATGACTTAGGAAAAACCTAGAGCTTAACTTATTTTGGAATGGAGGGAGTACATTCCAAAAGTTACACTTGAAGAACATTAGACCCTTTTGATACTTATTATTGCCTGTTGAAGCAATTGTACCAACTATGCCATAAATGAAAATTAGTTGTGTAATGTTATATTGATCCCTTTTAGTTATTACAAATCGTGGATATGATAGATTCTGTACCAGATAAACATTGACAGTGTGTGATTAATACTATTACTTGACACTGCATGGGATGGTGCAAACTGCCCAGACATTCTTTTCCTTCTCTTATATTGGGGCATGACATTTTTCTAAGATTGCTGGCGAACTATTTTATTCTACAGGGGTGAAGTAATGGCTAGTGAATAGAAAAAGCAGTCACATCTTTGCCTGCTTTATATTTTGGGCCACATTGTTAATTACGTTGTTTTACATCCTGTGTATAGGTTCCAAGTGGTGCGACAGGACATTACCTTCTTGGACTAATTTACAGGTCCGTTATTCATGGGAGAACTGAACTGTGTTCCGTGTGTTTTGATTTGTTAGACATGGTTCATTGTATATACCTCACCCCCCCTGTAGGTACACTGGCAGAGTGGCAGCTGCAGCCGAGCAATTCACACAAGCTTTGACTCTAGATCCTCTTTTGTGGGCGGCATATGAGGAATTGTGTATACTAGGTTGGTGCATTAGACATCCATAACTGGAATTTTATAATAGGTCTATTCTTCTGTTTGATTAGAAGTCCTCACAAGTCACAACGAAGTTTTTGTTTTTTTAGGTAAGTTTTCGTTTTGTTTGGGAGTTAAGAATGGAAAATACAATGCAGATTTTCCAAAGAACCTTCTGAAACATTGCATTGTCAGTGTCTGTCTTGCCTGTACCCTAACATTTGGAAATATGGGGAATCTTGTGTATCAGAACGTTTGAGTGTTGCTGCGATAAATTCTGCAAAAAAAAAAGTTGCAGTGCATCCAACCATTCTCGATTAGCTTCATGTTATCAGTAAATAGATATTCTTTTTAATCATTATGCAGAATATTACCATTGCCACTGTACTCATTATATGCCTAGTGTGCTGCATGCATCCCTATCTCATCATCTCACATTTCACTTGTGATTTATACAATGGCTAAATATTCATTGGCCTCACCCTCTCTAAAAATATAATTTACACGTTATAAACATAGACTGAAAGTGTGTTACCATCTTGTAGGAGTTGCTGAAGATGCAAATGAATGTTTTACGGAAGCAACTGCCCTACGTCTCCAGCAGGAACAAACATCTACATCAAATCTGGAGAAGTCAAACTTTGTCAATGAAAATCGAGTTCTATCTCCCAATGTATCAGCAAGCCTTGTGGATATCAGCCCTAAGCACATAAAACAATTGCCTGCTAACAACACAGCTGAAGTGCCTGGTTATCCTCATCTAAGAGCAACCGCATTGCATGTGCAGAACAGTGTACAATCTAATGTAGGACAGTTTGACAGTCCATCACCAACTGTAACACAGGTTAGTAGAACCTAACTGATTCTCTGCTCTCTAGGTTATCTGGCAATATAGAGTTGTACCAATGCTTATAATCAATGGTTACAGGAAGCATCAGCCTTAATGTCTTATGCTTCGCATTTGGTGACACTGGCAAAATGTCTTATGTTAAGCAGCCAAAAAGTCTCCAGAATCTTCCTATTTGATCTATTCACAGCCTTTTCGGTTCATTTTTCCATTGCAACATGTTATCATTCTGGTTAACAAAGCCCAAGAAATTAAATAGCTGTGATGCTTAGCACATATTACTATTTTCATATCAGTTTAATAATTTTTCGGAGAAGAGATAATAGTGTAGTAAAGCTGTGTACTATAGACCCAAAGTGGTTGGACCCAAAGTCCTGTAAACAGCCTCTTACAGAAATGTAGGGAAAGGCTGTGTACTATAGACCCAAAGTGGTTGGACCCAAAGTCCTGTAAACAGCCTCTTACAGAAATGTAGGGAAAGGCTGTGTACTATAGACCCAAAGTGGTTGGACCCTTCGCTGGACCCTGCGCAAGCGGGAGCCACATGCACCAGGCTGCCCCTTTTTTTTCTTTTTTTTAAACTGATAATAGTGTAACGTTATAACAACTTGGAATTAGTGTTTGGACACCTAGTTCCTTCATTTTTAAGATTTAGTTCGTAACCTGTCTGACTTGTCTCTATGGCTGAGTTGTGTTTTACTTAATATCATTTGACAGACTTCTGGCATCGTTCCACCACCACTCTTTAGGAATCTCCATGCCTATCAGAATACAACAAGTGGTGATGCTCCGGCCAAACCAAAGGTTAATGCAGTGAACCAACCACCTAGAAGAAAATACTTGGATGAAGCAAGGCTGAAGAAGGTTGTTGTTTCATCAACTGAACCTGTTATCTGATTTTTATTTGTTCCTCTTGTCCTATATGTGGAACTGCTAGAGGTTTTTCTTACTGTGGGATATCAGATACACCTCTTTTTGCATTTTAATAAAAACACAGTAGGCCCCTCCCCGTCAACTCTTCTCTGAAAAGGATATGGTGCTGGAGTAAATGCACATTGGCTGATCATGCTTTATGACATGCTGCCATTTTCCAGTTGCCCAACTGGTGGTGCCTGCTTCAGTATTAATTGTGAACATTGTCTTCACCTCCTGGCTGTTCTAGCCTGTAAAATTCCAGTCATGGTCATCTATATGAAGATTCAGGATGCTGTATCCTTGCTGTGTAGTGTACCAGCAAGTAGCTAGTACCAGTGAATCCACAGTACGCTTGGTTGCAGCTGGGTTGCAAATTCCCTTACCTTTAAAGTACTACCCTGATGATGCTTGTCTACCTGCTAGATTTTTGCCTGAGTTTCTGTTTATCCGTTCTTTTCTTATCCTCTTCGCATTCCAGTATTGCTGTATAGTACGATAATAGCTGGTGGTATTAAGAACTGAAAAGATTGCTATAATCTAATATTTTCTGTTATGTTATCATTTTGTTGCTATAAGTTCCTCTATGGTGTAATACTCGGTGGATGTGAAACTGGTTAATCTGCACTACTGTGCATTGAAGATCTTTCCTCAGTAATATTTTTCTTTTCTCATTGCCGTCTGTTAGAATAACCCATGCAATCTAACGTAGGGTCATTTTTTGTTGTTGTTATGTAGCTTTCAGGTCTGGCTGTACACCCTCTTTTCTATTACTTCTGCTAATAGTCAGCACATTCTTTAATTTACATCTCATGCTTCATTTTTTTGCTTATGATGATATTAGACTTGAGGATTCTTTTCAGGTGACTGGAAGACTCTTTAATCCGAGTGGTGATTCAGTACCTCGAAGAAGTGCAAGACTATCTAGGGATACACCAATAAATTCGAATTCCAATATATCTCAGTTTGGAGGAAATGGATCAGATCACTCGTCAGGTAAATTGCGAGTAAACTCGTCCACATCATCAAAATTGTGTTCGACAGCCATACGTTCTGTGCAAGTTAGGAAAGGAAAGCCACGGGCTACAGAAAATTTTGATGAAGGTGATTATCATTTCAATGTGGATGATCCATCTAGTTATGTAAACGTGGTTGACATGTTGTTATATATCTGTGCACTCTGGATCTATCTGCAGTTTTATCTACATGTTTCTGTTCTGCCTATGAGTTTAAATTAGTTATGTTAAGTCATTTTGCTATCCTGTTTCTTGTGCTCATATCTATATGATTCTTGCACTTCCATTTGAATATTGTTTTTATGACACCAATTTTAAAAATCCTTTAGGTTGCTGACAAATAGGGGAAGATTACTTACTGATTTTTGCTGGTTCATGGCATTAATCTCTGTGTTATGTTATCTCCTAATATCAGTTTATATCTCAAGCATTTATGGTACTACAATAACATTATCTGCTCTGTTTTTAAGCATACGCCTGTCCTTATATACATGCGGTTTTGTTTTTTTACATATTACATAACTTATAAACAGCAAGATTGTGTATTTCTTTTCTTTGGTATGACATTGTATTGTTTGATTTATGGAATGTATCCTTGAGAAGATATATATTTTCACTGGAAAGCGATGTAATTTTGGCTGCCAAATGATCTCTTTATATATTTTCTCGTTGAGTAAATGGCACCAAGGGTCCTTAAACCATTCCATGATGATTCTACTTCACTCGTACGTAGAAAACAAATCATCATGATTAAATATTGAAAGCAATTTCTCTCAGTGTAAACTTGTTTCAAGATCTGTGGAATTTGTCGCTGTGAAATGGCATATATTGTTTTATCTTTTACTGGATCGTACTGACTATTTCACCTTAGCTTTTGCTATAGCATATTACCGTTTTGTAGAATTATATATTTCCTAGTTCCTAGGAATAATCTCCATTGCATTGCGCTTTATGGATAAACGCAGCATGTTCCCTTCTCTGTCATCTTCACATGTAAGATGCAAATTATTTTTCTGAGTCTCAGGAAGCAGGTATGAAGCTGTTGATGAGATGTGGACAGATAATATAGCAGCAACTTCATCTTCTTTAAGTATAGCTGAAGGAAGGTACTTTGAGCAAGATAAAGCTGAGCGAACCCTGTCACAAGACTCCAAAATGGCGACTGGTATCAGGGAGCTATTGGGACTTTTGCGGACACTTGGGGAAGGCTATAGGCTATCTTGCTTGTTTAAGTGCCAGGTACATTAAAGATGTACAGGTTTCAACTACAGAAATACTAACCATCTACCCAACGTTGTAACCATTTCCATTCACTTAATGGTCAGGAAGCACTGGAAATCTACAGGAAACTCCCAGAGCCACAATTTAATACGGGATGGGTCTTATGCCAGGTACAATTTGTTTAGTATTGCAAGATGATTGGAGAATCCTTTGCATACTTTTGATTTATGTTATAAAAATATGGTTCCTATTGTATTTCATGCAATATTATATATAGGGTCTGCATAGAAATGAGTACTTCAGATGACAACTTTGTTTTCTTCCTCTGGTTTTCTTCGGAGTGACTTAAATCAACTGAGGACTTAATTTAGTATATTTGTTGGGAATATTATAGTTTATTTTGCTTGTTGGTATGTTGTAAAATGATGTTTCTAAAGTTGTAACTTGAGTGTTGACCCTGAAGAGTTATTATATGAGTGGGCATCCCTGACAATTTCATTTTACTATTGATGTTAGATATTTGACTTCCTCTTCAATAAACTATCAGTTTTATTTTATGGAAAACACGTTGATATTTTAATATTATTATGATATATACAAAATGAATAATTTGCATACTTATTTCCGTTGGCATCATAAGCTTATTATCGTTTTGGTCAACTATGCAGGTTGGGAAGGCATATTTTGAATTGGTCGATTATTTAGAAGCTGATCATTTCTTTGAGTTAGCGCATCGATTATCACCGTGCACGTTGGAGGGAATGGACATATACTCTACTGTTCTTTATGTAAGCGAACTCACTGCCGTTACACTTGCTTACTTTTTAACCATATTTAGCTCCGAGCTCACATGCTTCTTTTGTAGCATTTGAATGAGGAAATGAGGCTAAGTTACCTTGCTCAGGAGCTTATTTCTGTTGATCGACTATCTCCTCAAGCATGGTATGTCGGTTGCCTCTCAGAAGTTAATAATCATGCTGGGCCATTTTTCCCCTGCAGTATGTTTTCTGTTACTTCCGTCCTTTTGCTTTTGCGGAAACTTCTCTCTCTCTCTCTGTCTCTCTCTCTCCATTTTGCAATGGTTCCTCCCTTTTGTTCGGACCTAGACACAGGGTTAAAAGAAATGAAAGTTGAGGATTATGAAAGCTATTTGTGGCCTCTCCAGTTTTTGATTGATGATGTTAAAAATTGATCTTTGTCTCAGCGCAGCGCTAGGCAATGGGACAAATCTAGTGTACAATTGCAAATCTTGCATAAATGTGACCGTTTCTACTATATTTGTTTTGAATGCGAACAGGTGTGCAGTGGGAAATTGCTTTGCCTTGCGGAAAGATCATGAGACTGCTTTAAAGAACTTCCAGCGTGCTGTACAGCTTGACTCAAGAGTAGCATATGCTCACACTCTATGCGGTCACGAGTATGTGTTGCCTCCCATAATTATTGATCGTATATTTGTATTTGAGTAATTGCACTTACCTTTTCATGGACTTGTCACTTGGGGTCTGTGAACTTGAAGGTTGTAGTTGTGCATTTAGGTCCTTCAATTTCTATAGATGTACCAACACAGTTGCAACCGTACTTATCTAACTATGAATGATCATCTGGCATGTTGACCCTTTTAAATCCAAAGTTTGACCATGTGTTCTGACAGTTGTATAAGTCGTCCAGTGACATATGGAAACGTCCTTCACATCCTAGATATCATGGTTGAATTGTGATTCGATGAGAGCCAAGATGCCATCCTATTTCTAATCACCAATACATCATGTTTTTAACATCTGTTGACGCACCTATCAATTTCCATTTTAGTTGCCGCACTTAATCTTTCTATTTCATCCACTATTAATGTTTGAGATCATTTGCCAATTTATTTTGATCCTACTTTCTTTCCTTTGAACTGCAGATATTCTGCATTGGAGGATTACGAGAACAGTGTTAAATTCTACCGATGTGCACTTCAGGTAGATGAAAGGCACTACAATGCCTGGTATGGGCTTGGAGTAGTTTACCTTCGCCAGGAAAAGTTTGAGTTTGCTGAGCATCATTTTAGAAGGGCATTTCAGATAAATCCCCGTTCTTCTGTTCTTATGTGCTATCTTGGGATGGCCTTACATGCTCTAAAGGTTTGACATTGTCAAAGACTGTGAAGTAGTTACTGGTTTGAAGTGTTGTTGTCTTCTGCCCAATTCGTAAATATGAACGTCTTTTTGATTTTGAACTTTGACAGAGAGATGAGGATGCATTGGAGATGATGGAGAAAGCCATATTTTCTGATAAGAAGAATCCACTTCCTAAGTATCAGAAGGCTTTAATTCTGGTAGGCCTTCAAAAATATCAGGAGGCTCTGGATGAGTTGGAACGGCTAAGGGAGATTGCACCTCATGAGAGTAGTATGTATGCACTTATGGGCAAGATATACAAGCAACTCAATATTCTCGACAAGGCTGTATTTTGCTTTGGCGTTGCCCTTGATTTGAAACCTCCTGCTGCCGACCTTGCTATAATCAAGGTATGACACTATCGTATTTTACTTATTACTGCAAGCTGCCCCATTTGCTGCCTTTTTGTTTCCTCAGTACATTTTTTTTTGTTATACATAAGCCAACCTATGTTTTTCTTTTCCTAGAGTGGTCCCATAATAACTGCTAGTTAAATTGTTACACTTTCTTTTAATTTCTTCCCATTACTGTGCTGGTCTCATCAATTTGAATTACTTGTATTTGAATACTGTCTGATGTTTGGCAGTCTGCAATGGAGAAAGTACACCTTCCAGATGAACTGATGGAGGATGATGACCTGTAAGTTCACTTTAAAGCACAAACTGAGAAATGGACATTTATTCAGATCTATGAGTTTCTGCTTGTGCTTCCGAGTCATGGCCTGAATGTGCTTTCTGAGAGGAACTCAGAGGTTGAAGGAAGCAAGCACATCATGTGGAACCAGAATTTACAGCAACTATGGATTCTCTTGGGGCATTAGTGTACCATTAACCACCCAGTTTTGTAGCATTAGCTGTAACCTGTACACTGACAGCACAAACACAACATGTGTAGTAGTTTAGGTGTACAAGCTGAGTATTGGCAGCGAGGCCTGTATCATTGTACAATTGTACGAGTATCAAAAGAAATCGTCGAGAAATATGAAAACGATGCCGGGGCAAGATCATGCCGAATCAAACAGATTGTGAATTGTACAGTACCAGTATTCTTCTCTGGTGCTGTATTCGAGGGTTTGAAGCATTTCTGTACAAGTAGGTGGGATGATGCTCTGCGTGTCCGCCTTGTTCCATTGCATGTAGTGGGGAGATGATGGAACGTATGCGTGGCTCTGCATCCAACCCAAGTGAAAAGTGTAACATCTCGTTATGTTACCATACTGATCTATTGCTTGTAGTCTGGCATCACATTGGTAAACATTGACAGATCAAGAAGAATTCTACCGCAGTAGGCAATATTTAGAAATTTCAAGTGTAATTTAGCATACTGTACTGTATCCCTGTTTATTACATGAACTGGAATGATCGGGTAAGATCTACTTTTGGTTCCCAAAATATGTCTGCTTATCTGGTGCATACCATTTAAACCTACATTTTCTTTCTAGTACTTCCTCTGTCCCAAAATATAAGAACGTTTTTCATACTAGTGTATTATGAAAAACGTTCTTATATTTTGGGACGGAGGTGTTTAAGTGAAAGATCAACTTGTATTGATTGATAGAACTAGTACAGCTTATATATGTTTGGAAAAGACGCATCGCACAAGATGCGATGGTTGGAACTGATGCAACGGTTAGAGCATCTTCAGCCGTTGGCCCCCCAGGGGGCGCCTAAAATCGGCGCCTGGGGGCGAGGTGGCGCAAAAAAGGGCCTGAGGGCGAGTTGTGTTGGAAATATGCCCTAGAGGCAATAATAAATTGGTTATTATTATATTATATTTCATTGTTTATGATAATCGTTTATTATCCATGCTAGAATTGTATTGATAGGAAACTTAGATACATGTGTGGATACATAGACAACACCATGTTCTTAGTAAGCCTCTAGTTGACTAGCTCGTTGATCAATAGATGGTTATGGTTTCCTGACCATGGACATTGGATGTCGTTGATAACGGGATCACATCATTAGGAGAATGATGTGATGGACAAGACTCAATCCTAAGCCTAGCACAAGATCGTGTAGTTTGTATGCTAAAGCTTTTCTAATGTCAAGTATCATTTTCTTAGACCATGAGATTGTGCAACTGCCGGATACCGTAGGAGTACTTTGGGTGTGCCAAACGTCACAACGTAACTGGGTGGCTATAAAGGTACACTACAGGTATCTCCGAAAGTGTCTGTTGGGTTGGCACGAATCGAGACTGGGATTTGTCACTCTGTGTAAACGGAGAGGTATCTCTGGGCCCACTCGGTAGGACATCATCATAATGTGCACAATGTGACCAAGGAGTTGATCACGGGATGATGTGTTACGGAACGAGTAAAGAGACTTGCCGGTAACGAGATTGAACAAGGTATCGGGATACCGACGATCGAATCTCGGGCAAGTATCGTACCGCTAGACAAAGGGAATTGTATACGGGATTGATTAAATCCTTGACATCGTGGTTCATCCGATGAGATCATCGTGGAGCATGTGGGAGCCAACATGGGTATCCAGATCCAGCTGTTGGTTATTGACCGGAGAGTTGTCTCGGCCATGTCTGCATGACTCCCAAACCCGTAGGGTCTACACACTTAAGGTTCGATGACGCTAGGGTTATAGGGAAAGTATGTACGCGGTTACCGAATGTTGTTCGGAGTCCCGGATGAGATCCCGGACGTCACGAGGAGTTTCGGAATGGTCCGGAGGTAAAGATTGATATATAGGAAGTATGGTTTTGGCCACCGGAAGTGTTCCGGGCATCACCGATAGTGTACCGGGACCACCGGAGGGGTCCGGGGGTCCACCAGGTGGGGCCACCAGCCCCGGAGGCCTACATGGGCCAATAGTGGGAAGGGACCAGCCCCTAGGTGGGCTGGGGCGCCTCCCACTAAGGCCCAAGGCGCCTCCAAGAGGGGAGGGGGCAAACCCTAGGGCAGATGGGCCCTAAGGCCCACCTCAGGTGCGCCTCCCCCTCTCCCCCTTGTGGCCGCCACCCCAGATGGGGATGTAGGGCTGCCGCCACCCCTAGGGAGGAAACCCTAGGTGGGGGCGCAGCCCTCCCTCTCCTCCTATATGTAGTGGAGGCAAAGGGGCAGCCCAACACATGAAGTTCCTGCTCTGTTGGCGCAGCCCTACCCCTCTCCCTCCTCGTCTCTCGTAGTGCTTGGCGAAGCCCTGCTGGAGTCCCGCGCTCCTCCACCACCACCACGCCGTCGTGCTGCTGCTGGATGGAGTCTTCCCCAATCTCTCCTTCTCTCCTTGCTGGATCAAGGCGTAGGAAACGTCACCGGGCTGCACGTGTGTTGAACGCGGAGGTGCCGTCCGTTCGGCACTAGGATCATCGGTGATTTGGATCATGACGAGTACGACTCCATCAACCCCATTCACTTGAACGCTTCCGCTTAGCGATCTACAAGGGTATGTAGATGCACTCTCCTTCCCCTCGTTGCTAGATTACTCCATAGATTGATCTTGGTGATGCGTGGAAAATTTTGAATTTCTGCTACGATCCCTAACAGTGGCATCATGAGCTAGGTCTATGCGTAGTTTCTATGCACGAGTAGAACACAAAGCAGTTGTGGGCGTGGATATTGTCAATTTGCTTGCCGTTACTAGTCTTATCTTGATTGGCGGCATCGTGGGATGAAGCAGCCCGGACCGACCTTACATGTACTCTTACGTGAGACTGCTTCCACCGACTGACATGCACTAGTTGCATAAGGTGGCTAGCGGGTGTCTGTCTCTCCCACTTTAGTCGGATCGGATTCGATGAAAAGGGTCCTTATGAAGGGTAAATGGAAATTGGCATATCACGTTGTGGTTTTCGCGTAGGTAAGAAACGTTCTTGCTAGAAACCTATAGCAGCCACGTAAAAACTTGCAACAACAATTAGAGGACGTCTAACTTGTTTTTGCAGCATATGCCTTGTGATGTGATATGGCCAAAAGGATGTGATGAATGATATATGTGATGTATGAGATTGATCATGTTCTTGTAATAGGAATCACGACTTGCATGTCGATGAGTATGACAACCGGCAGGAGCCATAGGAGTTGTCTTTATTTATTTATGACCTGCGTGTCAACATAAACGTCATGTAATTACTTTACTTTATTGCTAAAGCGTTAGCCATAGTAGTAGAAGTAATAGATGACGAGACAACTTCAAGAAGACACGATGATGGAGATCATGGTGTCATGCCGGTGACAACGATGATCATGGAGCCCCGAAGATGGAGATCAAAAGGAGCAAAATGATATTGGCCATATCATGTCACTATTTGATTGCATGTGATGTTTATCATGTTTTACATCTTATTTGCTTAGAACGACGGTAGCTTAAATAAGATGATCCCTCGTAATAATTTCAGGAAAGTGTTCCCCCTAACTGTGCACCGTTGCGAAGGTTCGTTGTTTCTAAGCACCACGTGATGATCGGGTGTGATAGATTCTAACGTTCGAATACAACGGGTGTAAGACAGATTTACACACGCAATACACTTAGGTTGACTTGACGAGCCTAGCATGTACAGACATGGCCTCGGAACACAGAAGACCGAAAGGTCGAGCATGAGTCGTATAGAAGATACGATCAACATGAAGATGTTCACCGATGTTGACTAGTCCGTCTCACGTGATGATCGGACACGGCCTAGTTAACTCGGATCATGTTATACTTAGATGACTGGAGGGATGTCTATCTGAGTGGGAGTTCATTTAATAATTTGATTAGATGAACTTAATTATCATGAACTTAATCTAAAATATTTATAATATGTCTTGTAGATCAAATGGCCCACGTTGTCCTCAACTTCAACGCGTTCCTAGAGAAAACCAAGCTGAAAGACGATGGCAGCAACTATACGGACTGGGTCCGGAACCTGAGGATCATCCTCATAGCTGCCAAGAAAGATTATGTCCTAGAAGCACCGCTAGGTGACACACCCGTCCCACAGAACCAAGACGTTATGAACGCTTGGCAGACACGTGCTGATGATTACTCCCTCGTTCAGTGCGGCATGCTTTACAGCTTAGAACCGGGGCTCCAAAAGCGTTTTGAGAGACACGGAGCATATGAGATGTTCGAAGAGCTGAAAATGGTTTTTCAAGCTCATGCCCGAGTCGAGAGATATGAAGTCCCCGACAAGTTCTTCAGCTGTAAGATGGAGGAAAATAGTTCTGTCAGCGAGCACATACTCAAAATGTCTGGGTTGCATAACCACTTGACTCAGCTGGGAGTTAATCTCCCGGATGACGCGGTCATTGACAGAATCCTTCAGTCGCTTCCACCAAGCTACAAGAGCTTTGTGATGAACTTCAATATGCAGGGGATGGAAAAGACCATTCCTGAAGTATTTGCAATGCTGAAATCAGCAGAGGTAGAAGTCAAAAAGGAACATCAAGTGTTGATGGTGAATAAAACCACTAAGTTCAAGAAAGGCAATGGTAAGAAGAACTTCAAGAAGGACTGCAAGGGAGTTGCCGCGCCCCGTAAGCAAGCTGTCGGGAAGAAGCCAAAGAATGGACCCAAGCCCGAGACTGAGTGTTTTTATTGCAAGGGAAGTGGTCACTGGAAGCGGAACTGCCCCAAATACTTAGCGGACAAGAAGGCTGGCATCACGAAAGGTATATGTGATATACATGTAATTGATGTGTACCTTACCAGTACTCGTAGTAGCTCCTGGGTATTTGATACCGGTGCGGTTGCTCACATTTGTAACTCAAAGCAGGAGCTGCGGAATAAGCGGAGACTGGCGAAGGACGAGGTGACGATGCGCGTCGGGAATGGTTCCAAGGTCGATGTGATCGCCGTCAGCACGCTACCTCTACATTTACCTACGGGATTAGTTTTAAACCTCAATAATTGTTATTTAGTGCTAGCTTTGAGCATGAACATTGTATCAGGATCTCGTTTAATTCGAGATGGCTACTCATTTAAATCCGAGAATAATGGTTGTTCTATTTATATGAGAGATATGTTTTATGGTCATGCTCCGATGGTGAATGGTTTATTCTTAATGAATCTCGAGCGTAATGCTACACATATTCATAGTGTGAATACCAAAAGATGTAAGGTTGATAATGATAGTCCCACATACTTGTGGCACTGCCGCCTTGATCACATAGGTGTCAAACGCATGAAGAAGCTCCATGCAGATGGACTTTTAGAGTCTCTTGATTACGAATCAGTTGACACGTGCGAACCATGCCTCATGGGTAAAATGACCAAGACTCCATTCTCAGGAACAATGGAGCGAGCAACCAACTTATTGGTAATCATACATACTGATGTGTGCGGTCCAATGAGTGTTGAGGCTCGCGGTGGCTATCATTATGTTCTCACCCTCACTGATGACTTGAGTAGATATGGGTATGTCTACTTAATGAAACACAAGTCTGAGACCTTTGAAAAGTTCAAGGAATTTCAGAGTGAGGTGTTGGGGAACGTAGAATAAATTCAAAATTTTCCTACGTGTCACCAAGATCTATCTATGGAGTCATCTAGCAACGAGGGAGGAGTGGATCTACATACCCTTGTAGATCGCGCGCGGAAGCGTTCAAGAGAACGGGGTTGATGGAGTCGTACTCGTCGTGATCCAAATCACCGATGATCCTAGCGCCGAACGGACGGCACCTCCGCGTTCAACACACGTACGGAACGGAGACATCTCCCACGCCTTGATCCAGCAAGGAGGAGGGAGAGGTTGATGGAGATCCAGCAGCACGACGGCGTGGTGGAAGTAGCGGGATTCCAACAGGGCTTCGCTAAGCGCTGCGGGAGGAGGGAGATGTGTCACGGGAGGGAGAGGGAGGCGCCAGGCCTTAGGTATGATTGCTCCTCCTTTTCCCCACTATATATAGGGCCAAGGGAGAGGGGGGAGGCGCAGCCCTTGCCCCTTCCTCCAAGGAAGGGTGCGGCCAAGGGGGGAGGAGTCCATCCTCCCCAAGGCACCTCGGAGGTGCCTTGCCCTTTTAGGACTCTCCCCTTTTTCTCTTCTATTGGCGCATGGGCCTCTTGGGGCTGGTGCCCTTGGAACATGTAGGCCAAGGCGCACCCCCTACAGCCCATGTGGCCCCCGGGGCAGGTGGCCCCACCCGGTGGACCCCCGGGACCCTTCCGGTGGTCCCGGTACAATACCGGTGACCCCGAAACTTGTCCCGATGGCCGAAATAGCGCTTCCTATATATAATTCTTTACCTCCGGACCATTCAGGAACTCCTCGTGACGTCCGGGATCTCATCCGGGACTCCGAACAACTTTCTGGTTACCGCATACTAATATCTCTATAACCCTAGCGTCACCGAACCTTAAGTGTGTAGACCCTACGGGTTCGGGAGACATGCAGACATGACCGAGATGACTCTCCGGTCAATAACCAACAGCGGGATCTGGATACCCATGTTGGCTCCCACATGTTCCACGATGATCTCATCGGATGAACCACGATGTCAAGGACTTAATCAATCCCGTATACAATTCCCTTTGTCTATCGGTACGACACTTGCCCGAGATTCGATCGTCGGTATCCCGATACCTTGTTCAATCTCGTTACCGGCAAGTCTCTTTACTCGTTCTGTAACACATCATCCCGCGATCAACTCCTTGATCACATTGTGCACATTATGATGATGTCCTACCGAGTGGGCCCAGAGATACCTCTCCGTTTACACGGAGTGACAAATCCCAGTCTCGATTCGTGCCAACCCAACAGACACTTTCGGAGATACCTGTAGTGCACCTTTATAGTCACCCAGTTACGTTGTGACGTTTGGTACACCCAAAGCATTCCTACGGTATCCGGGAGTTGCACAATCTCATGGTCTAAGGAAATGATACTTGACATTAGAAAAGCTTTAGCATACGAACTACACGATCTTTGTGCTAGGCTTAGGATTGGGTCTTGTCCATCACATCATTCTCCTAATGATGTGATCCCGTTATCAATGACATCCAATGTCCATGGTCAGGAAACCGTAACCATCTATTGATCAACGAGCTAGTCAACTAGAGGCTTACTAGGGACATGGTGTTGTCTATGTATCCACACATGTATCTGAGTTTCCTATCAATACAATTATAGCATGGATAATAAATGATTATCATGAACAAGGAAATATAATAATAATCAATTTATTATTGCCTCTAGGGCATATTTCCAACAGCAAAGTAGCGTAAGTATTTCCCTCAGTTTTTGAGAACCAAGGTATCAATCCAGTAGGAGACTACACGCAAGTCCCTCGTACCTACACAAACAAATAAGAACCTCGCAACCAACGCGATAAAGGGGTTGTCAATCCCTTCACGGTCACTTACGAGAGTGAGATCTGATAGAGATAATATGATAAATATTTTTGGTATTTTTATGATATAGATAGGAAAATAAAGATTGCAAAGTAAAAATAGATTGGAAACTTATATGATAAAAGATAGACCCGGGGGCCATAGGTTTCACTAGTGGCTTCTCTCAAGATAGCATAAGTATTACGGTGGGTGAACAAATTACTGTCGAGCAATTGATAGAAAAGTGCATAATTATGAGAATATCTGGGCATGATCATGTATATAGGCATCACGTCCGCGACAAGTAGACCAAAACGATTCTGCATCTTCTACTATTACTCCACACATCGACCACTATCCAGCATGCATCTAGAGTATTAAGTTCATAAGAACAAAGTAATGCATTAGGCAAGATAACATGATGTAGAGGGATAAACTCAAGCAATATGATATAAACCCCATATTTTTATCCTCGATGGCAATAATACAATACGTGCCTTGCTGTCCCTGTTGTCACTGGGAAAGGACACCACAAGATTGAACCCAAAGCTAAGCACTTCTCCCATTGCAAGAAAGATCAATCTAGTAGGGCAAACCAAACTGATAATTCGAAGAGACTTGCAAACATAACCAATCATACATAAAAGATTTCATAGAAGAATCAAATATTGTTCATAAATAAACTTGATCATAAACCCACAATTCATCGGATCTCGGCAAACACACCGCAAAAAGAATTACATCGAATAGATCTCCAAGAAGATCGAGGAGAACATTGTATTGAGATCCAAAGAGAGAGAAGAAGCCATCTAGCTAATAACTATGGACCCGAAGGTCTGTGGTAAACTACTCACACATCATCGGAGAAGCTATGGTGTTGATGTAGAAGCCCTCCGTGATCGATTCCCCCTCCAACGGAGCTCCGGAAAAGGCCGCAAGATGGGATCTCTTGGGTACAGAAGGTTGCGGCGGTGGAAATAGGGTTTCGTGGTGCTCTTGGATGTTTTCGGGGTATATGGATATATATAGGAGTAAGAAGTAGGTCGGTGGAGCTGCAAGGGGCCCACGAGGGTGGGGGGCGCGCCCAGGGGGGCAGGCGCGCCTCCCTACCTCGTGGTCACCTCGTTTCTTTCTCGACGTCTACTCCAAGTCCCCTGGATCACGTTTGTTCCAAAAATAACTCTCCTGAAGGTTTCATTCCGTTTGAATTCCATTTGATATTCCTTTTCCGCGAAACACTGAAATAAGCAAAAAACAACAATTTGCACTGTGCCTTGGGTTAGTACTCCCTCCGGTCCTTTTTACTCAGCGCATAACTCCACACCCGGATACCAAGGAGGGCAGCGGTTTTGTTTTTTGGACTAATTTTCCCTTTGCTAGAGTAAAGCCGCAGGCATGCGGAGAGCTGGGCCGTAATAATTGTGCATGCGTGATTCGCTAGTCCTCCTCGGTTGCCTATCCCGTCTCCTGGTTTGTCCCCCCACTAGCGTACCAGTAGGAAGGAGAGGAGTTAATGCATGCATGGGATTGGTTGCATGAGAGGCGGGAGGAGGGATAGAATTGGAAAGCGCCGAGAGAAAAAGGGAATGCGCAGAGTAATACGGGAAAAATGAAAAAAAGTTAGACGCAAACTAAAATGGACCGGAGGGAGTAGGTTAGTCCCAAAAATAATATATAAGTGTATAATAAAGCCCAATAAACATCCAAAACAGATAATATAATAGCATGGAACAAACAAAAATTATAGATACATTGGAGACATATCAGGCAGCAAAAGTGACAACTATCCATTGCCAACTCCATCAAGACAGCCGGCATCAACACCGAGAAATAAGCGGATGACCAACTGACCCAACAAAAAGAGCTTCCGAAGAAGTTTAGAAGGGGGTTCTGGGGAAAGAAGTGAGAAGAGGAGAAGGAGAAGCGAGAAGGGGCGGCAGGCAAGATGACGAAGAGGTTCGAGGACATTTGTGAGCAAGGATGAGGCATGTGTCAAGCGCTCCGACGTGAAGAAGGAAAAGAAGGCCGTGAGGTTTAGCATCTTGATGGCGGCGATTGAGAAGAAAATCAAGCCGAAGAAAAAAAGATCAAGCTCGAAGAGAGAAGGGTTAGGCTCACGGCCGCTTCGAAGGATACCAAGATGTTGGCCACGGGGATGAATGAGTTGGATGAAGTGCGCGTTGTCCGTGTCAAGAAGTTGAAATACTTGGCGGTCGAGATGGAGCTGACTGGTGATGAGGAGACAACGACAGAGTGAGCTAGGAGGTTTGGATAGCCGATTTGGCAGGGCAAAAATGTTTCTTTTTTGCATATAGATCGTCGAATGAATACTTTTGAGATCAGACGCATGTAAAAAATAGGAACATCCGCCGCCTTTTGGTTGCAATCGAACACTATTAACATCACACTTTAATTTTTTCTCATATTGCTATGCATTTGAAATGGAATTTATGGGACTAGACGGACTTTTAGGAGATCAGGGAGAATGGCCGGCTCTCGTAGGGGACGGCGTTGGAGATGCCTCGTTCGTGGCTGTCCTGTCGAGCCAAACGTGATTGTTTTGATCCAACGTTCACATTTCGCACAGACCTGCCCCACGCCACACCCGCACAGTTCAAACAGAGAAGACCAGGCCGGCCCCACACGTCACAGACCCACGGACTGCGGCACATAAATCCATCCCTAGGCCCGTACATACCCACCCCTACGCCGCCGCTGTGCAGGGCAGGGGGGCAGCACATCACATCACATCAGAGCAGCCAGACAATTCAAACCGCACCGGGGAGGGCTCCACGCTCCCTCACACCCACGCCGCGCTGCTTCCGGATTCGACTCGTTCCAATCCCCCACCGGTCCAAAATCGCACCCAGAAAGGCCTCGAATCCGAATCCACCCGTCGCGATTCAAACCAGGCCACCCCCCGCTTCTCTCTCCCCTCCCCTCCTCCCCCTGCTCGCGCAGCGCGGCGCCGCCGCCGCCGACTCCTCCTCGCCGGGGCCGCGGGAGCGGCGGGCGATGGAAACCCTAATGGTGGACCGCGTCCACAGCAGCCTCCGCCTCTTCATGAACCGCAACGCCGTCTTCCTCTGCGAGCGCCTCTGCGCCCAGTTCCCCGCCGAGGTACCGCCCCGCTCCCCCCTCCCCCCTTCCCCCCATCCGGGCAGGTAGGCGTTAGATCGGGCGTTGTGCCGGTGTGCGGCTGCGGCCTCACTGCGGGTTTCGCCTGCGCGGTTCGGTTTAGCGTTTATTTTTGTACTCCCGAGGGCCGCGTTAGCTTGGGCGGTGGGATTCGGGCTAGGGTTTACCGAGTCTGAGCATGAACATCTTAATCTAGCTGTCTGGGAAAATTGTTTGAATTCGTTTGTAACTGGAGCAGCGCATATGATTTCTCAACAGTTAATGGAGAATTTATGCTGTCGTTTCGCATCCTGGAAGGGAACTGTTTCACAGTTCACTTAGCCGATTTTAGGGGTGAATAGATACAATAACGTGTTATGCTCTATGGTGAATTTTCCCTTGTGTAAATCTCTAGGTAGCAACTGTAGAATTTTTGAGCTATCTAGTAGCTTAGATCAGCTACTATTATATATGATCCATCTTTTTCTGTTCTTTTAGTAACTGCAGCATGTGTGCTTAGTTATTTATTTGCATTTCCTGCAGTAGTTTTCAGGAACTCCAGTAGCCAGGTTTATGTAAATCAAATATTAGAGTTTCTGGTTTTTGGTCTTTATTGTGTATCGCATTAAAATTTTAGCAGTGATGAATCTGAAGCTAGTTGAGACATACACAATGGCCTGACATTAGCTGACTCTCTATTGCACGATCTAGAATATTTGCTAATGTGGAAGAGAGGGGAGTAGGAGAGAGAGAGAGGGTACAATGGACTCTTAGAGCCTGTTGGATTCTCTTCACTCTGCAACTCCCCTCCTGGAGTGGCACATAACGCTCTAACTACATGTGAGTTGGAAGTGCGGAGCAGAGTGGGCTGCAGTTTGATTTCGCGGAGCGTAGGAGCGCGGGCTGCATGCTCCCATCTCCACTTTGTAACAAAAAATGAGATGAACAGACAAAAGCAGATCCAACAATGCCAAAATTTGAGAGATAGCACCCTTTTTCTCAAGAGATATATACCAAAATCATTTTCTAAATCAGTTTGCAGGTGTATATTGTACTAAATGTGCTTGGCCTTTCTCCTGTGTACAGACCAATGTGCAGTTGCTAGCGACTTGCTACCTTCACAACAACCAGCCCTATGCTGCATACCACATTTTGAAAGGTAATACCATTTTTCTGTTTTAGTTGCCAAATTGTTTTTAGTGCTTTTGTGGTCAGCGTTTCCTATATGCTATGTAGGTAAGAAGCTGCCGGAGTCTCGATACTTGTTTGCTATATCATGCTTTCGAATGAACCTACTGCGGGAAGCTGAAGAAACTCTGTGTCCAGTCAATGAACCAAATGTTGAGGTATATAGCATGGTTGTGAACATGATGTGTTTCCCGTGCTTCTGAAAGTATCTCATGCAGTGATCGTAGATTTGTCATAAGTTTGCCCCAAAACTCGAGTTCCGTTCTGAACTAGGGGTACCATGAAACGTTACTGGTTCTAAGAAAGAGCATCTGTCCCTGCTGTCTCGTAATTTCCAGAACTGGAACTAGAAAAATTGATCTATTGTGTTTTTAACGATTTATGCACTAAGAATTTTAAAGCCTATAATCTAGTACTACCTCCGTTCCAAAATAATTGAATTTCTGGGTTTGTCCTAAAACTTGTTTAAGTCTGACTAAGTCTATAGAAAGATATATTAACATCTGGAACATCAAATTAGTCTCTTGAGATTCTTTATATGAAATATATTTTTGTACTATGTGTATTTGGTGTTGTGGATCTTAGCACATTTTTTTTACAGAGCTAGTCAACTTAAGCAAGGATGACTTAGGAAAAACCTAGAGCTTAACTTATTTTGGAATGGAGGGAGTACATTCCAAAAGTTACACTTGAAGAACATTAGACCCTTTTGATACTTATTATTGCCTGTTGAAGCAATTGTACCAACTATGCCATAAATGAAAATTAGTTGTGTAATGTTATATTGATCCCTTTTAGTTATTACAAATCGTGGATATGATAGATTCTGTACCAGATAAACATTGACAGTGTGTGATTAATACTATTACTTGACACTGCATGGGATGGTGCAAACTGCCCAGACATTCTTTTCCTTCTCTTATATTGGGGCATGACATTTTTCTAAGATTGCTGGCGAACTATTTTATTCTACAGGGGTGAAGTAATGGCTAGTGAATAGAAAAAGCAGTCACATCTTTGCCTGCTTTATATTTTGGGCCACATTGTTAATTACGTTGTTTTACATCCTGTGTATAGGTTCCAAGTGGTGCGACAGGACATTACCTTCTTGGACTAATTTACAGGTCCGTTATTCATGGGAGAACTGAACTGTGTTCCGTGTGTTTTGATTTGTTAGACATGGTTCATTGTATATACCTCACCCCCCCTGTAGGTACACTGGCAGAGTGGCAGCTGCAGCCGAGCAATTCACACAAGCTTTGACTCTAGATCCTCTTTTGTGGGCGGCATATGAGGAATTGTGTATACTAGGTTGGTGCATTAGACATCCATAACTGGAATTTTATAATAGGTCTATTCTTCTGTTTGATTAGAAGTCCTCACAAGTCACAACGAAGTTTTTGTTTTTTTAGGTAAGTTTTCGTTTTGTTTGGGAGTTAAGAATGGAAAATACAATGCAGATTTTCCAAAGAACCTTCTGAAACATTGCATTGTCAGTGTCTGTCTTGCCTGTACCCTAACATTTGGAAATATGGGGAATCTTGTGTATCAGAACGTTTGAGTGTTGCTGCGATAAATTCTGCAAAAAAAAAGTTGCAGTGCATCCAACCATTCTCGATTAGCTTCATGTTATCAGTAAATAGATATTCTTTTTAATCATTATGCAGAATATTACCATTGCCACTGTACTCATTATATGCCTAGTGTGCTGCATGCATCCCTATCTCATCATCTCACATTTCACTTGTGATTTATACAATGGCTAAATATTCATTGGCCTCACCCTCTCTAAAAATATAATTTACACGTTATAAACATAGACTGAAAGTGTGTTACCATCTTGTAGGAGTTGCTGAAGATGCAAATGAATGTTTTACGGAAGCAACTGCCCTACGTCTCCAGCAGGAACAAACATCTACATCAAATCTGGAGAAGTCAAACTTTGTCAATGAAAATCGAGTTCTATCTCCCAATGTATCAGCAAGCCTTGTGGATATCAGCCCTAAGCACATAAAACAATTGCCTGCTAACAACACAGCTGAAGTGCCTGGTTATCCTCATCTAAGAGCAACCGCATTGCATGTGCAGAACAGTGTACAATCTAATGTAGGACAGTTTGACAGTCCATCACCAACTGTAACACAGGTTAGTAGAACCTAACTGATTCTCTGCTCTCTAGGTTATCTGGCAATATAGAGTTGTACCAATGCTTATAATCAATGGTTACAGGAAGCATCAGCCTTAATGTCTTATGCTTCGCATTTGGTGACACTGGCAAAATGTCTTATGTTAAGCAGCCAAAAAGTCTCCAGAATCTTCCTATTTGATCTATTCACAGCCTTTTCGGTTCATTTTTCCATTGCAACATGTTATCATTCTGGTTAACAAAGCCCAAGAAATTAAATAGCTGTGATGCTTAGCACATATTACTATTTTCATATCAGTTTAATAATTTTTCGGAGAAGAGATAATAGTGTAGTAAAGCTGTGTACTATAGACCCAAAGTGGTTGGACCCAAAGTCCTGTAAACAGCCTCTTACAGAAATGTAGGGAAAGGCTGTGTACTATAGACCCAAAGTGGTTGGACCCAAAGTCCTGTAAACAGCCTCTTACAGAAATGTAGGGAAAGGCTGTGTACTATAGACCCAAAGTGGTTGGACCCTTCGCTGGACCCTGCGCAAGCGGGAGCCACATGCACCAGGCTGCCCCTTTTTTTTCTTTTTTTTAAACTGATAATAGTGTAACGTTATAACAACTTGGAATTAGTGTTTGGACACCTAGTTCCTTCATTTTTAAGATTTAGTTCGTAACCTGTCTGACTTGTCTCTATGGCTGAGTTGTGTTTTACTTAATATCATTTGACAGACTTCTGGCATCGTTCCACCACCACTCTTTAGGAATCTCCATGCCTATCAGAATACAACAAGTGGTGATGCTCCGGCCAAACCAAAGGTTAATGCAGTGAACCAACCACCTAGAAGAAAATACTTGGATGAAGCAAGGCTGAAGAAGGTTGTTGTTTCATCAACTGAACCTGTTATCTGATTTTTATTTGTTCCTCTTGTCCTATATGTGGAACTGCTAGAGGTTTTTCTTACTGTGGGATATCAGATACACCTCTTTTTGCATTTTAATAAAAACACAGTAGGCCCCTCCCCGTCAACTCTTCTCTGAAAAGGATATGGTGCTGGAGTAAATGCACATTGGCTGATCATGCTTTATGACATGCTGCCATTTTCCAGTTGCCCAACTGGTGGTGCCTGCTTCAGTATTAATTGTGAACATTGTCTTCACCTCCTGGCTGTTCTAGCCTGTAAAATTCCAGTCATGGTCATCTATATGAAGATTCAGGATGCTGTATCCTTGCTGTGTAGTGTACCAGCAAGTAGCTAGTACCAGTGAATCCACAGTACGCTTGGTTGCAGCTGGGTTGCAAATTCCCTTACCTTTAAAGTACTACCCTGATGATGCTTGTCTACCTGCTAGATTTTTGCCTGAGTTTCTGTTTATCCGTTCTTTTCTTATCCTCTTCGCATTCCAGTATTGCTGTATAGTACGATAATAGCTGGTGGTATTAAGAACTGAAAAGATTGCTATAATCTAATATTTTCTGTTATGTTATCATTTTGTTGCTATAAGTTCCTCTATGGTGTAATACTCGGTGGATGTGAAACTGGTTAATCTGCACTACTGTGCATTGAAGATCTTTCCTCAGTAATATTTTTCTTTTCTCATTGCCGTCTGTTAGAATAACCCATGCAATCTAACGTAGGGTCATTTTTTGTTGTTGTTATGTAGCTTTCAGGTCTGGCTGTACACCCTCTTTTCTATTACTTCTGCTAATAGTCAGCACATTCTTTAATTTACATCTCATGCTTCATTTTTTTGCTTATG